>NC_052501.1:74350173-74586756 GCF_016617805.1 Bactrocera tryoni
TTTGTTTGTTATTTTGCTAAGCTGTTGTAAAGTTATTTTAATTTATTCAATGTCAAAATGCGGTTATAAAGGGTGTTTTTTATTTGTTGGAAAATTTCACATTAAGCGAACAGATAATATTATAATATTTTGCAATTTTTTCATAATTCATTATATTCACTATAAATTGGAAAATGATGTTCTATCGTTGTATCATTAGTTTTTCTTAACCCCAATCAAACCGTTAACCCATTAAAACTATTTTTTTTTTGTAATAAAATGTTATTCATATTCAAAATATCACCGCACATCTTTTTTATATCTTATATGAAAGAAAATTCTCTATTTTTTTATGAAGCAGCTAATTTTAGAGTTTTCAGTTGAAATAAAATTTAGAAATATAAATATGAATACTATCTTTTTTCAGTAGTTATTTACGGTGAGGCAGTTTGAAATATTAAAATCTCTGCTATATACCATTTCATCAATTCCAACTCCGACTGGTACATTTAAATTTTTTTGCACAACCAAAACTCTGTATCAGGCTTGAATTCTAAATGTCAATTATCGTTTGTTTGGCAGCTGTTTGTTTACGAGGCATTACATTGATCGGTGGTTCTTATATACTAAAGAAAATGTTAGACAACGAGTTTACTTCATCATGTATTCCGAATCGTTGAAAATATTGCAGCACTGTTTTTTAGAGTCGACTTTATTACGAACACAACTTTTTGAATGAACGACGTGAAGTTACTTCTTTCATGAGTGACATCCATCCATCCCTGTTAATCAATATAACATCGATATAGTTAAGAAAACAGTGCTCAACATATTTTTGTAAATGTTTTAGGTATAAAGCATGTGAATACCAAACTCGTACGAAAAGACTTGTGTCGGTAGCTGATTAATCGTTGGCATGTTTGTATTTCCTCAGGATTATATTTTGAAGGCGATAATAAATGTTTGTAGTAAAATACGTGATAAGTTTGTTCTTATTTGCCAATCAGGATCACATGATATGTTTCGACAAATCTTTTGGTTGATTTTAGTAAAATATTGTTCTCAGAGTAAAATGAAAAAATAAAATTTTAGGTGAAACCAAGTAGTTAAGTAATTGGAACGAATTCGGTGAACCCAATTTTCGAATTTTCGAGTACTTTTTCCACTAAATCAAGTTGTATGTCGTGAAGAGCACGTTTAATATTGACATACAAAGCTTGAAAAGATTCTAGTTGAATGCCAATGACTTCAAATAACCCCGCAAAAGTAGTCTAACGGTGTTATATCACAACTTCTTGGAGATCATTTAATATCACAATTTCTTGAAATAATCGAATCTCCAACATATTATCGATATTATTCGTTTATTGCAAATGCTGAGCGGCCCGAAGCCCCGTCTTATTGAAACCAGCTGCTGTCAAGATTAATTATGTTCATAAGAAGTTGGTTCTCATCGATCTGTATCGCAAATATTTTCTTTAAAATGTCGTTTTCTAGTTGTTCTAAGACCAAATCAGCAAATTCATATGCTTCCGATGGTCCAATGTCTACAGTTCTTTTGTGAGAACAATTTTATATGGATGCAAGCCCAAATACTTTCACAAAATCCGCCAAGTTGTGGTTTGAGTCAGCCTCAAATCTTGAGAATGTCTTGGAAGCGACAAATAGCGGTGTTCAGCAACACTTATCTGAACGGCAGCAATATTTGTATATCTTTCCACTATGAAATTGTAAATATTACTGGATACAATGGAAAGAAATACATATCCTGATATATTAGAAACGGCCGAAACGACTCTTAGAAATCATATCATCCCTATCAGAAAACACAATGTATTAGTTATGATGAATAGACTAGAACTCTTTGGTTTCGTTGCTAATAGATCACTTGAATCATAGCGAGATTCTTGCAAAATGATACTAAGTACTGCCCTACACTATCTGCTTCAAAATATTTTTGAAGGGGTTACATGGGTTTACGGGTTTCAAGAAACGAGTTTTTTTATTGTCCTATTAAATTCTACAACACCTCTGGAATATTGTCCTAAATTTTCATTTTGATCCGAGTAATAGTTTCGGAGATACAGCTCTGATAACTTGTGCACTCGATGCTAGTGAGTCTAGCTAGGCTAAGTGCGTCGTCTTTAAATGCGTTTTTTTCGAAACTGTGTTTTTGAAGTCGATTGGAAGATTTCTCGAGAACTACATAACCGATCTTCATGAAACTTTACACAGGTCTTTGAAATACAATTCTTAAGAATTGAAAGAAGGTTTTTTTTTTATTGCAACTATTTGAAAAACAAAATGTCGCGATATTGTCACTGAAATTTTCATTTTTTTGTAAAAATGTCTGCCAAAAATTCAATTTTCAGTTTTTTCCTTCGTCCAAGTTCTAAGCTAAGGTTTTAGAAGTTATCTTGCCAACGCAGGCACATCTTTTTTCCGAAGGGTCATCGAAAATGGTGTCGCAATGTTCGAGTTTAAACTATTTTTTCCAAAAATTTCAGAATTTCCTTGTTAATAGTGTATGTTTGTAACAATAAAAAATTTTAATAAAATATTTCAGTTTTCATATGAGAAAAAATGTTTGAAAAAAGGCTATTTTTACCGAGGAAACCCATGTAATCCCTTAAAATCTTAGCTGAAAATATTTGTATGCGTTTTATCTATAAATCTATTATACCATAAACTAATTAAAATCAACTGCTTATAACTCTTCAGTTTTATAAGCAGCATGTTAAATAAATAATGATTTAATTGTCTTTTTCGACTAAAAAAAATAAAAGGGAACCTTTAAATATTGGATTCACGCATATTAAGAGTGATGTCAACGATTAATGAGTACTTTGAATATATATATGTACGATAAGCATTTACTACACTTTAATAACCATCGCTCTGCCTTGTCAAAAATTCTTTTTTTTAACAAATACTACCCAAGAAAAGATTTCACCAAAATCAAATAAAAATAATTATATAAATCTGCCCACTTCCTTCACTGATTAATAATTAAAATTCTTAACTATTCATTGCAACCAAATAGCATTTATGCCAATTAATTACACTTAAATTTGCTTTTAATTGCATTCAAACCCTCAATTATTCACAGCTGTAATCAAATACCATAACAAATGTACAAATTCGAATATGAATTTCGAAACATGTTATTTATTTATGAAATTTGATTATTATAACACCATTTAATAAAGCGAACAACAAAACCCCATTTAGCATGCTTTTTATTATTCAATACAATTAGCACTTGCCTGCCACACCCACCGAGGGTTGCACGTAAATACCAGTAATTTGCTGCGCATTTGAGTGAGCAGTCCGATCTTTTACGCCAAGTCATCAGAGAATCTCGTGTTATTTTCAATGAAGCACTTAACGAATGTAGTACAGTTAGCAGTTTTATAATACAACAGCCACACACACACACAAACATTTATTTATAGCTGCTGCCCGCCAAACACCGACACTCCATGCATCACTTATACGCCATGGTGTGACGCGCAAATATGCAAGCAATAACAAGTTTATTGTGTGCTCACTCATAGCTGACGCGCACAAGCTTTACCGTTCTCAGCACTAGTGCAAACTTAAGCTATTTATTTGTTTGTTGCGCTTGTGAATAGCAGAGGGGAGCAGCTAAACGTCACTTAAGTCGGCTGGCAGGTGCATACGTGGTGCTCTGAAAGTTGTTGGTACATACTTTTTCATGTACTGTTTTTTGATGGTTTTTGAATTTTTCAGTTGCCATAAGTTGACCGCGAAGGTATTTACTGTGCTATTTGCAGAATGCAATGCCATTTAAAAAAGGCTGGCTACAAAAGGAACCTCGATGTTTGGATACATCATGAATTGTCTGTGAAAAATTAATGGACTGAATTAGCATCTGCGATTCTTTGCTGAGACGAAATGAAGTCGAACCATTGTGAAGCAAATGGTAATAGGAGACGAAAAGTGGATCAAATACGCCAATAATATGCGAAAAAATCATGGTCTAAACGTGGTGAAGCTCAACAAACGGTCGAAAGACTAAATTGACCCCTCGAAAGCTTATGCTGAGTATTTGGTGCGATAGGAAAGAAATCATCCACTATGAGCTGCTCCAGCCTGGTCGAACGATTTAATCTATATTTTATTATCAACAACTGATGAGATGGAAGCAAGTAATCGAAAAACCGGCTAGAAATTATCAACAGAAAAGGCTTCGTCTACCATCAGGACAACGCTAGACCACACACATTTTTGATGACTCGGCAAAAACTGGGAGAGCTTGGCTAGGAAGTTATGATGCATCTACCGTATAGCTCTGACCTTGCACCATCGGACTACCATTTGTTTTGGACAATGCAGAACTCCCTTAATGGAGTAAAGTTGGCTTCAAGAGAAGCCTATGAAAATTACTTGTCGCAATTTTTCATCGAGAAACCAGAAAAGTTTTATACAATGGAATAATGTCTCTAGCGGAAAAATGGCAAAAAATGGCAGAAAATGGTACATATGTGGTTCATTAAAGTTTATTATAAATGTAATAAAAATAAGTTGAACATTAATTGAAAATACGAAAAGACTTTTTTGACTACCCAATATATTCTCGAGGAGGATGGGGTCATGTGTAGAAGTTCACGCAAGTGAGGAAAGTTCTCTGATCGCCATTCACTTGGGAGTGGCCAGAAACGATTCTTTTACATATGACTCAAGCAGCTCACGACTTCCGGTCTTTGACCAAGTATCCTCTGGGTAGCCTAAGAACATCCGTTCGAAGGTGAGCTAAAGTGAGAAGGCGAAACATCCCCTGCATAGGGTTGTGCGCTGGGTTTGGGACCCGCCACGTAAAAAGCCTATCCCAATGAAAAGCGACGGAGAAACGACTGGCGCGCTGTTGTTAACTCGGCTATAATCGCGTAAGCGGTGTCTACGCCAATTAAGAAGAAGAAGAATATATTCAAAATATTACTTGCCTGGCTCTTCGGAGTATGCCATTCCCTTTACACACATATTATGTTGCAGGAAAAAGAACATGTTTTACCCTTTGTATGATAAGCATCCATAGTGGCAATCAAACTGTGAGAGAGCTGTTTCGCATAAGGGTTATTTACATATTTAGCTCTTTAAACCTTATTCATACCATATATAATATTATATAGTAGAAAAACCATTATGCGCTAATTATATGAATCTACAGGGGCCACCAAACTGTCACAAAGCTCTTTCTGGATATCGGTGATTCCTAAAAGAGTTAACATCTTGGCTGAAACGCATTTGGAATACGTTTTTGACGGAGATATTCAAGTATCGATCGATTCTCTCTCGGTAATAGAGAGGTTGCTATAGATGAGCTGAACTTACGAGAATGCTAAGAAAATTTAACTAGGTCTTTTGTATGGTCGATCGGCAAATTAAATGATTAATGACTAATCGTATAAAATACCAAGTTTTTATTTGGTCTATGTATTTTGAGGAGGAATGGAAGACTGTCTGCGTCTCATCTTCTCCTGATCACATCAGAGGTAAGTTCAAGGTTTTGTTTCTTATACCCTGAATAGGATATGCTAAGTTTATCATGATTATTGTAACACCCAGAAGGAAACGTTTTATATCATATAAATTATATTCTTGACTATATTTTCGAAATCGCCGAAATCGGACTGCTATAAGATTGGACCGATCAAAATTAAGTCCTTATATGCACTTTTCTATTTGACAACATATCTATTACTCAAACGAACGATATAATCTCCGTATATATAAACCAAATCGGACTACTAAGGCATATAGTTGTCGTAAAGACTAAACGATTAAACTCAAGTTTTTCTATAGGGAGCTTTTGATTTGTAAAAGGTATAGCTTCGGTGCAACCCAAATGAACGATTTCTCTTCTTAAGACTCTTGAGAGTTGGACCAGCGAGCAAGACTCTGTCCACCACAAGACTCTGCCGCATTAAAGATATAGATTTTCGCTAACATTATATATTATAAAACACTTTAAAGACGGCTGCGTCTGCTAACAATACTATTTCATTCAGCTTACAAATGGAGCTTCAATGATCTCCACCAAAAATACAAATATATTTGAGCCAGCTTTTTTTGAATAGACAACTAACTGATTTCCTAACCCATCCTTAGCGCCATAACAAACTTGAACCCTGCCAGCCATTAAAGCCATTAAAGTGATGCGGATGTCTTCAATTAAGTGCACTAAAAGAATTACTTTTAAATTTCCACACAATTTTACGATTGCACACTCAAATAAAGCGTTATTTAAGTGCTGCTCCATCTTCGTCATCCATCCGTCGGCTAAGAGAAAAAATACAAATGGTCTCATTGACCCTACTCAACAGTCTGACAGATCGTTATTGAAATTATGCCACATTTTCCGTACCGAGGAGATGAAACGTGATAAATTCTCGAATATTTTTGGACACGTTCGTAGATTCCCAAAGCAATTGGGCGCACACACACACCAAAATCAACGAAAACTTCAACTGGGAATAGACGCACACGCACCGACACACATTTATGCGAAGACGAGTTGTTGGAGGTAGGATTTTAAAATTTCATACAACTCAATTTTGTTGGCAGCAATTTCTTATCGCACAAAGCTGAATAAATAAGGAATTGCCGGCAAAATTATAGGTTTTATCAGAGAGATAAATAAAATATGATGAAAGTAAAAGGCATAAAGATGAATGCAGCCAAATAAGACTGACGGCAAAGTACGAGCTTAAATAATCAAGTTGAACACGCACACATACAAGCACACTTGCGCGTAGAAGTGTGTCGGTGGAAGCAGTTATATAAGAACTCCCACATAAATATACAAGTACTACTGCTGAAGCGCACATCGTGAGTGTAGCGCGTGTAGTGTAGGTAAGTGCTGTCCAACTCGCCGAGGAGCAACGAAAAGGATGTCGAGCAGTGAGCCAGCAGAGATAAAAGCAAAAGTACGCAATTGAGAGGCGGCGCGCAGTGGCAAGAACAAGCAAATGAAATATGAATCTGCACAAACCCACAGACACACACACATAATGAGCACACATACACATGTATGTAGACTTGTATAGAAGCGCAAACATGTTGCAAGGAACAAGTGAAAAGAAAAAAAATATATTTTTATTTTTTTTGTTTTGTTGAAGAGGTGAACCAAAGCAAAGACAAGAGTATAAAAATAACAATATACACACATACAAACATATAAATTTATATAAATACACATGCAACTTGCGCGACATGAGGAAAATTCAACAAACGCTTCTTGTGGCGTCTCCGCTGATAATGAGTGGATAAATTCGATAGCAAAAGGAAAGCGCAAAAGTTTTTTCGCCGCACAATTGTTTGTGCGAGATAAATACTAAGCCACTCGCCGTGCGCTCGCAAGGAAACAAAGAAACATGGCCAGCGAGTGTCGTCAGACAACTGTTGAGCGTCATTGTTTCATTGTTGAGGCGGTCCGTAGGCGCGGCGCAGCTGTAAATGTCCTTGTTTCGGCGACAATTTGCAGATAATGGTTATTGTAAATAACGGCACGCTTGACTCGTTTTTTGGGCAGCCTGACTGGGGGAGCTGCCTGCTTGTGCGGCAAGTATTTTGTTTGTCAGCGGCACACAGTTCAAGTGGCAACTTGATAACTTGCAGGAAAGTCGTGTGGTTATGAGTTTGTGGCATTTAGTTGTTGTTGTTGTTATTTTTTCATGAAAGAACTGTAATTTCCTAAATTTAGTTAATTTGTAATTTTTTCAGAACAATTGTTGTTCCGAAACATGACGCAGTTTTCTTTGTAAGGATTTCGACTATGAAGTGAAAGTGGAATAGTATGGACTGGAGGAAAGATTAACGAAAGAGAGAGCTCAAAAAAGTTAATTGCCTTCATAAGTACATTTCTTGTAGCATAAAGGGTATAAAAAATGTTTATATATTTTATTCGGTCCGCATATATGGCAGTTACGTGCTATAGTGGTCCGATCAGAACAATTTCTTCAGAGATTGTACTGTATCTCAATATTCCAATACTCAGTGCCAAACTTCGTGAAGACATTTCGTCAAATAAAAAGTTTACTTACAAGATAAAGATAAAGTTAAAGATGATGATAAAGATAAAGACAAAGATAATGATAAAGATAAAGATAAAGATAAAGATAAAGATAAAGATAAAGATAAAGATAAAGATAAAGATAAAGATAAAGATAAAGATAAAGATAAAGATAAAGATAAAGATAAAGATAAAGATAAAGATAAAGATAAAGATAAAGTTAAAGTTAAAGATAAAGATAAAGATAAAGATAAAGATAAAGATAAAGATAAAGATAAAGATAAAGATAAAGATAAAGATAAAGATAAAGATAAAGATAAAGATAAAGATAAAGATAAAGATAAAGATAAAGATAAAGTTAAAGTTAAAGTTAAAGTTAAAGTTAAAGTTAAAGTTAAAGTTAAAGTTAAAGTTAAAGTTGAAGTTAAAGATAAAGATAAAGATAATGATAAAGACAAAAAAAAAAGATAAGGACAGAAATAAAGATAAAGACAAAGATAAAGATAATGATAAAGATGAATGCTTCTGAGTCGCTCTTGAAAAATGCATACTTTCGAAAACAGTTTTGAAAATTTTGACCATAATTACTACTATAATACTTTTATACTGATGCAAGTGGCAATTATACTAAACTAAATACAAGTACCATGCCACGCATGAATGTATAATTAAACACGAATACAAGTTATATAAAACTGATTTATAAACATAGCCAATTATAAATGCAGCCATATTCAACAATTCATATTCCATGTACATATGTATGTATGCATGTACATATGTGCGGTGTATCTAATTATTGCTTTAAGCAAAGCTTCGCTCATTAGTCGCATGGTTGGCCATGGCAAAAATGCAGCGGCTGGTCAAAAACATTTTCTATTCCGCCAACCATGAAAGTGAGGCTACTGCGGAAACCCACCGCTGCACATAAACATGTGCATATGTATGCTCAAATATATATTTGTATATATTTATGTTGAAAATGGCTTATTTGTTGTTGCCGCATGCATTGTTTTGTATTAGCTGCTTGGTTGCATTTCAAAATTCTGCACTTTTTTGTCTGTTTTTCTTTACTTCATTTGCTATTTTTAGCAATTAGCTTGTTTTCGTGCTTCACTACGTGTTACATGCCGCATTGTGTACGTCACGCCAAGTGCGCAAAATGAGTTAGCAATTTGAAAATATTTTAATTAAATCTTTTGCGTAGTTCATATTTGTAAAATAAAAGTTGCGTCGAAATAAAGTTATGAAAGTGCGGCGATTGGGGGAAGTGCAACAGCTGTATATTTTATTAGTGTTGGTAATTTAGCTGCTGGCGCCCGGTAATTGGTTATTGGAATTTTCGAGGAAAAAGTTAGTTTTTTAAAAACAAATTTTTTTATGTGAGGTTTATAAGCAATTAGACTATTATTTGATGCGAAAACATTTAAATGAAACAATTTTAAACTTATAAAAAATATTTAAATTTTTTTAAATACTGTCATTCCATTGGGCAATAAAATGTAAATGAAATTGGGAAAAAATTTATTCCAAATTTATTCGACAAAAATGTTGAAAATGTGCGTAAATAATAAATAACAAATGTGCAAACGAATTCGTAAAAAAAATTATTCAAAGCAGGTGGCAACTCTACACTTTTTTTGTATTTTTTATCACCTGTTGGAGAATTTTAAGTTATAGCAGAGAAGAAAATACTAAAATCACCCATTATTTGTCATAACTTGCATGTTTGAGTGGAGTTGCCATCTGTTGCAAATGTTTATATCAAATTTTTTTACTCCAAAAATTAAATTATGGTAAGTAAATTATTAAAATATGAATGCAACCCTAAGGCAATTTAAAATGACTTCTAATTGAAAAAATTTTAGTAAAGGTTGCCAGCTGTTTATAATAATTAGAAGGGAAATGAGAACAAAATTAATTCAGAATTTATTCGTCAAAAATTATTACAATTTATGTAAATAATAAATTTCAAATGTCTGAAAAATTAATTCAAAAAAATTATTCGATGTACATATGTACATATGTATGTATGTAGGTGGCAACTCTAATATTTGTTTTAAGTTTTTGATCACCTGTTTGAGTATTTAAGGTAATGGTAAGGAAACGAACACTAAAATCTTACATTTTTGTTTGTGTGCAGTTGCCATCTGTTAAAAATGTGTATATCAATTTTTTTTACAAACAAAATCCATTAATTGAACTAAATTACCAAAGTATGAATGCAGTTCTAAAGCATTTCACAATCGCTGCTAACCGCAAAAAATTTTTTTAACGGTTGCCACCTATTTATTAAAAAAATTCTCTTCAATTAAAAACAGTACATTATTTTTTGAGGGATATTTTTGTATGAATGCAATGTGTTAAAATTTTTTTCCCAAAAATTGGTTAAAGAAATTCCAGTGTACCATAAAGCTGGGTATTTTAAAAATTTCTCAACTGATGTTAAATAATTGAAAACTGAAATTTGTATTCCAGTACTTTTTGCCACTATACATAAAATCTCTCTTTAAAATATGCACAAGACAGTTGCACTTCGGGCACGTAATTTTTCTCACGAATTTTTTTGGTTTTCTACTTATCATTTTAGTGCAAATCTGGAAAAATGCTTAACTTTATTATTCTTTGTTATTTTTTAAGTTTTATTCTCGTTATCAATTTTCGCATTTTCACCTTAACAACACAACAATAATAAACAACTTAACAGCTGCTTCATATACTCTTAATAGTCCCAGATAGCCGCTGTATATAACGCATTTATTACTTAACGTTATAAAGTTAAAGATCTCACACGGGTTTCAAAGTATCCTGCCTTTGTCTCAGCCAGCCACGCCCGTTCATGCAACACTTCACTTTTTTACAGTTAAATAGTATATTAACATTTTATGTAGACACTTCCGACTCTCATAAAAGTGGCTATAAAAAAATTACAACTTCGCGCTAACTATTTCACACAAGTTGCCCGTTGGCTTTGTGCCAGGTGGTGGCCTCTTATCGGCACATTTTTCAGCGCCTTTTCATCATAACCCCTTTTGGTCTCTTCACTGCTGCTCGTCGCTCTTCCGCTTGCTGCATTTATGGTCAACAAGTGTTTGTGTTCACAGTGCTCGGCTTTGCACCTTGCTCCATTCACTTCACCACTGAGTGGCTGACTCATTCATCGCCTCTGCACTACAGAGAGGTGATAATAAAAGTTTCGACAAATTTTCGGCTTGTCATGGAAACCAAATTAAACTTTGCCAGCAACTTGTGTATGTGTGTGTGCTTTTTCGTTTCGATTTAATGCTAAAAAATAACAAATTCATAAAAAAGTCATTCTTTATTCGTTTTAATAACAAAACTACCGGGCAGCACTGGCGATATTTGTGACCTCAGCAGAGAGAAAGTTTTGATTGTTGAAAAGCATATATCATCGCCAGAAGTCATAGTTTTCCTCAAATATAAATAAAAAATGTTTATGGAAAAGTTCTCCTTGCACCCATTGTGTACCAAGTGGCAGCATATATGTATGTCTTCATTATATTATAATTTTGTTGCCACTTTTTTAGTCTCTATATTCCGTCTTTATATATCAATTTGAACCTTTGTGTTTAAACTTTCACTCCAAGTATAAAGTTTCTATGAGAAATGCTTAAGAACTGTGTCGAACCCACACACACTGGTTAAGTAAGGATAGGTCAGTTTAAAAGACTGATCCTGTTGCATTCACTAACAAGCATCTCAGAGGGACAGTCTAGAACGCCGGTCCGTTGTGTTGCCTAAAATTCCTATATAACGATCATAAGCACCTCATATTTTGACGTATCGCTTTGAGAATTCTATGAACTTCTGCCGGCGGCTAACTTCAAAATGGTTCGAAACAGTCTTGCAAAAGCTGAACAGTGAAAAAGAAGGTGCGTGAATGCTTCTACCACAACTTCCTCCATATTTTCCCTACCGCATGGATACTTTTTAGACAAAGTCCAGAAAGAACTCCGATCTTGTTGGCAGCGAATAGATTTCCTGCATTCTATTCTAAGTCAGAAGAATTCGCAGTCGCATAGAAATTTGTCACCGACTAACGCTCGCTAAGCTCCTGTAAAATACAATGCCACAACACAAGAGGATAACTGTGATCCTGCTTGTTTCCCTCCACCTTTTGTTTGTTCATCAGTTTTATCAATTCCACTATGACCAAACGCCATAACGGATATGATTATGAAGTAGTTATTGATTGTGGGGATTGACATTCCTTTTCTAACTTTGAGCACACAGACTTCGTCAGGCCTTCATATCACTTGCCGGCATATGAGCAGGGAAAAAGGGTAACACGAGTAGACTCTGCGATACAGTAGAACAAGTTTTTAGAGATAAAGTTGAGGAACAAACTTTTGGATCCTTCTATATACACAACATCCCTGAGTCTTAGAGGGACCTTCGCATATTGTTCAGCTTGATTTAGTTTACGTGACTAAAGCTATTTTGCATGCAAGAGACAAGCGACTGAGTTTTAAAGCCGATTGTTTCACGAGAAACTGTGGAAGGAAATATTAGATTACCAACAAGTAGATCAGGTTCATTAAAAAATTAGGCTTTAGTTGGAAACAAAAAAGACTTTTGTGCCTCGGAAGGATCGAATAGCAAAGGGCTCGAAGGATCACAATGTTGATCGATTGGCAAACGAAACATCAAAATAAAGAAGTCGGTAGTTAGGTGCTAATAAATATATTATATTCGATTTATATGAAAATATCCTGTAAATGAAAGAAGTAATACGTGTCCATATAAGAATAAATCACATCGACTGAAAGTGATGAGATCAATGAGATCTAGTGTCTCTGGTTTAAGGGTTTTATCGCCATCTTGAGTTATTTTATTCGACTCTATGTTGTACATAGAAAGTGCTGAAATACTTTTCGTACCTTTTTATTATAAAATAATTACCTTTTGGAGAAAAATCTCTGGTGCTTTACTCCATTTGTAAACCCGCATCAACAAGAAATAGTGACGAGTAGCCAAATATCAGGTAAAATGAAACAAAAAATATTAAAAAATATTTTTCGAAGATTTTTAAGGTTTTCACTCATTAAAAGTAATCGCTTAAGGTAAAATAATAAAAACATATGAAAAGTCAAAAAACAATATTTTCAGAAGTAATATAATTTAGCCAGCAGGCAATAAAAATCTCTTCACATAAAGTTTTCACTTACGAAAAATTAGAAATCAAAACTCCATGCACACACACAAGCATTGCACCGTAAAACATATATGGAAATTAGTTTTGCATTGACGTTGCCTTTGCAGCGCTTTGTTTGCATTTTAATTAAATTTAACTTCAAACTGTGCTCTGGAGTGCTCTTGTGCTCACAACTTTCAGTGCTAAACTGCAAACAAAGCATATGGGCTAACAAATTTCTGTAGAACTGGATATCTCTTGTGTGACCTTTTGAGGCTTTCGTATAGTCTAACTCATACTAATGCATTTGTGTGTGCTTATATGGACTTCACTTGCTCTCAGTTGCATACATATGGACACATACATATAAAGCAGGGAAAGACGGTAAGCGGTGATGCATTCGAAAGCGGCGTTGGCAGCTGTTGGAACTGGTTTAATTGTTTATGGAGTGTCTTTTCACTCATGTAACAGACAATATATGGGTCAGTATGTAAAATAGTTTCGAGAAGTCAAAGTTTGGACATAAAAAAATGTGCATGTCACTCCTAATTATGCGCAGAAAGATGCTTATTCTAAATCACTGCTGTAGGTTTACTCATTCTTCCCTGCTAGCCTGTATATGTGTTTTATATTATAGTGAGTAGTTGGAGACATCATATTCAGCGCATGAGGAGAAGATTTTAACACTCACGAGAGTGAGTGATATATATAGTATATATAAAAGTATCAGTCAAAGTTAGTCTCGTAGGACACAGAAATTTCAATATACAATTACAATAGGTGAAAATTATTTAACTGGTTTAAAATAATATTTGTGTCTGAAATATTTTTAAAAGGGTTGCCACCTTCCGCATTAAGTGAAATACTAAATATTTGAAGAGAGTTGCCACCATTTTAAATTTTATATTTAATTATTTTATCAAAATAATTTGAAAATTTAAATCTGTGAGAGTTGCCACCTGTTTCAAAATTTTAATACACAATTACAATAGGGGTAAAGTATTTAACAGGCTTAAAATAATATTTCTGTCTGATATTTTATGATAACGGTTTGCCACCTGCTTCGTTATTTATAGTACATCATAAGATGAAAAAATTGCACTCCAAAGACATAAAATTTAAAAGCAATAAAAAATAAATTTTTGTTCAGAGATGCCACCAGTTAATTTTTTTATTTATTAACTTTGACAAAATTAATTTAAAACTTTTATATCAGAAGGTATGAAAACACAGAGTTGCCACCTGTTTCATAATTTTTGTACACAATTATAACAAGTACAAATTATTTAACTGGTTTGAAATAATATTTCAGTCTGAACTTTTTTTGAAAAGAATTGCCACCTGCTACGTTATGTACTATATAATACACCATAAAATAAAATACCCACACTACAAGGCCATAAAACTTATAAGCAAAAAAAATTTTGAACTAAGTTGCCACCAGTTTAAATTTTTTATTTAATTGCTTTGACAAAATAAATTTAAAATTACAATCGGTGTAAATTATGGTTTAAAATAATTTTTCAGTCTGAAATATTTTTGAAAAAGGTTGTCACCTGCTCCATTAAGTATAATACTAGATAAAATAAAAAAAACCCACCCCTACAAGGCCATCAAATTATAAGCGAAATAAATTTTTCTTAACAGACTTGCCACCAGTTTAAATTTTTTATTCAATTGATTTGATAAAATAAATTTAAAATTACAATCGGTTTAAGTTATGGTTTAAAACAATTTTTCAGTCTGAAATATTTTTGAAAAGGGTTGCCACCTGTTGCATAGAGTAAAATACTTCATAAGATGAAAAAGAGCCTTGTAGTCCCTAAACTTTAGAAAGCAAAAAAACAAAATTTTGAGGAGAGATGCCACCAGTTTAATTTTTTTATTTAATTGTTTTGACAAAATAAATTTAAAACTGTTATATCAGATTAAAACGTATAAAAAAATTCTCTACAAATAGTATTTGACAAAGATTGCCACCGTTTTGAAAACTGAAATTTGAATATAATATATGTACATAGATTTATACTAATGTTATGTTAGAAATTTTTTTGAAAATAGTGTATATCTGCCATTTTCAGTGCAGATACTTGGCAATATAAAAACAAACAGCACACATGTCTACGAAAAATAAAAAAATGAAGCAAGCTTACAGTTAACGAATATTTTTGATAAGGGTTGCCACCACTTTAATTTATTTTTTTTTATTTGACGAAACAAATAAAAAAATTTGACAAGAATATCAAATTAAACATGTTTAAAACTATTATCTTCACACAATATTTGCCGAAAGTTGCAGGAGTTTGAAAATTTAAAAAACAAAAATATTGATAAATTATATAAAAAGATTTAATATTTGAGAAAGCTTTGAGGAAAATGTAAATATTTAAAGTCATATTATTATTCCAATTGCTACACGAGCAAATGCCATTATATATGTAAGTACACACTACTTATATTTTAATAACTAATATATTTACACACACAAACGCAAAATTAATGAGGCATACAAATCGTTCTGCAGATTATGATTGAAATGTATGCAAATATGCCACGAGCCTGCACACAGTTATATTGCTGTAAATGAATTTCCACAATCATAAATACAAATATTGACAATATAAATAATCAGTGCAATGTGGACATAGTAGAGCAGGCAGAAGCGAAACTCATGTGAAATGAGCTGATTGAAGTGTTCAGCAGGAAATTATGTGTAGCAATAAGAAATTAACTCATGCAAATAGCCGGCTGTGCGGATTAATAAATTGTATATGAGCAATTTCATGCCTGCTCAGCAAACAGAAGCACATAACTAATAAACTGTGTGTGTGCCCGTGTTTGTATTGTACACAAATGGAAAGCATAAATCTAACATAAATACTCAGGTAGTGTCAAATGTCTCGTTCGCATGCAGTTATGGTAGTGTGAGTGCACGCAAATATTATATTTCACTTATTAGTTATACTATACTCGTATATATTTGGAAAATATTATATCTGTAAATATCACTCATACGCCATGTCAAACAAAATGCGATAAATGCCAAAAAAAAAACACTTTTAAATTGAAGAAATTTTGCAGAGATAAGGCAGTTGCCTTCTTTCTTTTTATTTAACTACTTTTTTTCCATTTAATTGCAAATTATATTATATTCAAAGAGATATGCATACATTTATTCCATAGCACTTATGTCTGTATGTATTTAGTATATACCAAGCCATAAGTGGAGTGTACTAAATATTATATAATTTTAATAGATAAATTAATGGAATATGTGTTTCAAAAACAAATTCTAGCCCTCGTGAAATGAGAATGCACAACTCACAATTTCAATGGTAAAAGAACACCTAGGCGTATACGTATCGTATTCGTATGAATAGCCTAAGCCACAATTTTTATGAATGTGTATTTCATAAAAATAACTAATTAACTATAAACAGCTACAAATTTAGTGGAATTTTTAAAAATTTTACAAATTTATTGTTTACGAGGTTGCCATATGGACCTCAGAAAAATAAAATATGCTTCATAGTCTAACTAGAAGTTACCTTACATTATAGTATATAAAAGGTATCAATATAAAATGTGTGTAAAATTTCCTTAATTTAAAAGATATGGCAACACTGTTAGAAAAACTTCAGTGAAAAATTCATATAAAATGTTACGTGCGCAACTTTCAGCATATAGAAATATATATTTATTTAATATTCGTCCCCTTTTATTTTTACTTGGCAACCCTGCACAAAAAGCTATCCAGCTATTTATGTTAATTTATGATCCACTTATGTATGTATGTACATATCAAACTACGTAGTAATTAATTTTAATAAAATTACGAATATTTTATTATATTTCTATGTTAAGGTGGCAACACTACACAGAAATGCATCTAGTTTAATCATGCTAATTTATAAAACATTTAACTAATAAGTAAGAAAAGTCTATTAAGAAAAAATTAAAAAAATTCTTGTTTAATAAAAATGTTTAAGTAAAGGTGGCAACCCTCACGAAAAACTATAACATCATTAAACTTTTTGAAAATCATTTTCCATTAGTAGTCTTAAAATTAAAGACTCATTTAATATTAATAAAATTTAAATATTTTAATATGTTTTAAGAATGATGGCAGCCCTGGAACATCTTTAACATAATTAATCATTTCAGAAAATCACTTCCCATTATTGGTCTTAAACCTGCCATTTAGCCCGTTTAAGAAAGGTGGCAACCCTTGTGAAAAATTTAGCATCATTAAACTTTTTAATAAATCATTTTCCATTAATAGTCTTTAACATTAACAGTTATTTAATATTAAAAATTTTTCAAATATTTTAATATGCTTTAAGAAAGGTGGCAGCCCCGAAAATTTTAAAATAATTAAACTTTTTAGAAAATAATGGTCTTAAACCTTTACAGCCAGTTAAAATTCAAAACTCTACAAATTTGTAAATAAATGTGGCCACCCTCACGAATTATGTTACGTATAAAATTATATTAAAGTCATTTCCAAATAATAGTCTTATAATATATGTATCTCTACAGTTATTTAGTTTTAATAAATACTTAATCCTTAAAATTTTTCTTATGTAAGGTGGCAACTCTCGCAAAATTTTTAACATAATTAAAATTTTTGGAACTCATTTCCTATTAATAATACAACATTAGATTTACTTACTAAACTTACTACTAATTGAAAATGTGTGGCAACCCTAAATAAATATATTTTAAATAATATTTTTTCAGATAAATATGTACAGCATAAAAACAGTCAAATAACAATATAATTAAATTTTTTTTTTGAAAAGCTTACAACCCACCATTTCCATTAACCCATGAGCCTCAAAACTGTGGGCATTCATTAAGTACCGTAATCATTGCTGATATGCAATTGAATTTCAATTGAGGCAGTGCTTTCACATGCAGTCTCCACCACAAATTCCAACTGAATGTGTGCGCTTAAGCGCTAATGACAGCAAATATGTTACTAACACACACAAACGCATAAACACTCACACTCACATAACAGTTATTGTACATGCACGTACTTAGCAAAGCGCTTGCATCCACAAACGACAGCGAACTATTGACATTCATTTGATGGAATCGTTTGGCTGTCCCACATCTGCTTATACCTATGTGTATGTGTGTATGTGTGTGACTAGGAATCGCAGTCAGTACGTGCATGTTTGTTTGGTTAAATGGAGGGTTATCGGCAGCCAAACAAGCGGCATCCCAGTCGAGCCGCGCAGAATGCAGAGCGCTTTGCGTTGGCATTCCGTTTGCCATGCGGAATTTCACTAATCGTCAGGGGTTGCTGGAAATGCCTTTGCGTCAGTACGGCATTAAGTAGGACCATCAATACATTTCGCGCTTTCTTTGCCACCCCTACTCAGGGTACTGGTTTTACAGCGAATGCATCGCAGTGCATTGAGAGAAAGGTTCATTTTGGCGTTGCTGCACAAATGCGACTGGGTTACAATGCTTTGCACACACACACACACACGCCCGTAGCAGAAATGCATGAACGTGTGGGGTTATGTGCAAAGGGATATTTGGCCATTAGTGAATATTTATTTGGCTGATCAGAGTGGTAATAAAGACTTCAACAAGCTGAGTGATGTCAGCAAAAGCGGAATTTATTATGAATAGCGAGCGGGAGTTGGGATAGTGGAAAAAGAATCGTGGACCACTTAATATATGGTTGTACTTCATAATAACGACACGAGTTTGGCACAATTTTTGGCGTAAAGTAAATTTTTACACTGGATTTCACTCACTCAGAATGGGAGTCATGCTGCCCATTTGAGCTCCTATGGACCGTGGAGGTCCTCTGTTGGTCACTCTGCTGGAGATGGCTCCATTCATTGCATGTATTACATCTTACCGAGATGGAGTTTGGATAGAGCCTATTGGCGAAAACACAGCAGAAAAATCACTCCTAGCTCAGGTTGGAGTCAGTGCCAGCACGAGTAAAGGGAATACGGAAAAACCCTGCTGCAAGGCGTTGCTCCAGTGATCACAAGCTTCTACAAAGAAAAATCTAACAGCTCTTGACCGATTAAAGTCCGGGTCAATTCCAATGCATAGAACCGTCTGTTGTGGGAGTTGACCCTACCCTTAGTAAACGGCTATCTCATCGACCTTTCTCGCTGCGCGGAACTTGACACTCTCCCTCACTTAATCCACAGCAACCATATTCACAAACTGGACAAAGGAGTAAAGACTTCTCCTTAATATTGCAGTCGATGGCGTTAAAATTTCGACTGTCCATAACCTTAAAATTTTAGATATAACTTTCGACAGGCTGTGCTCCTTCATACGACAGCGGTTATTGCCGAAATACAGGGCTGCAACAAAAATCCTCAAGTCACTAGCCGTCAGCACATGGGGAAAGAACAAAGAAACGTTGTTGGCAACTTACAAGGCAATCGGCCTGCCGGTCTTTAACTGCGTCGCATCAGTATATTCGCCTGGACGCAGTTCAACACAGATGAGTAAGCTCTAAACTTGTCAGAATACAGGACTCCGAACTGCGACAGTATGCCTCTTGATGTCTCCCATCGAACACCTGCATAGTGGGCCCGTATGCTCCCAGTTAAGAAGCATATTGAACTCCTCTCCAAGCAGTTCCTGCTGCGGTTCTTTCACAGAAATCATCCCTCCAGTCACCTGCTTGGAGCGGAACCGCCTCCTAGGAGCATCAAGAGGTCCTTCCTCAACTACATCGACGACATAAAATTGTACGCCGAAAAGACTTCGGACGCAAACAACTTTCGACAAGATGAGCGCCATTCGCAGTGGAGCCATTAACACCTTCACCAACTTCCTCTCAGTGAATGGCGTACTTGGAGTCAAACCACCACACCTTGTAGACAGTTGCTCCAGTTGCCGCGAGAGACGAGAGTGACCCTTGCGCAGCTTCGTTCTGTATAATGTACCAGGTTAAACTCCTATTCATCCAGAATAGAGCCTGCAGTGAGTGACCGCATGACATTAGCCATCTCTTTGCATGCTCTGCCTCTTCTGACACCATTCTGCCTTTGGTCCGAACCGGTCGAAACAGCACGTTTCCTGGGCCTACTGTTGAATGACGTCGACGACAAATTATCCAACTTTTACTATCCTAACGGGGATTAGGTACCCGTTACAACAATAACAAGGAAGGTCGGGTACTCAGCTGTCTGGTAAAGTATATTTTTACTAATGACCGCTTTCGCATCTATACAACTTCCTGCGATGTCCTCGGGCAATATGTTCAGGATGGCGTTAAGTGCCATGGTAGAGGTGGATCTTAGTTCACCACACATGCTGATGAGCGCCGCCCTCTGAACCCTTCCCTCTTTGCAAGTGTGGTCTTTTCTAGAGCACTCCACCACATAAAGACAACATAGAACATAATGAGTTTCTCTAAGGTGTCGTAGAGCCAGAGAACCACTTTCGGTGAGAGACCTCATTGGAGCCTCTATAGCAGTAAAAGGCAATCGATGTCTTTTTTGCTCTATCTTCGATATTCGGCTCCCAAGAAAGCTTCCAATCCAAGATGAGCCCTAGATATTTAGCTGTATCCACTGGTTGCAGGCGGACGTC
The DNA here is from genome assembly GCF_016617805.1 of Bactrocera tryoni. Classification (NCBI taxonomy): domain Eukaryota; kingdom Metazoa; phylum Arthropoda; class Insecta; order Diptera; family Tephritidae; genus Bactrocera; species Bactrocera tryoni. The sequence continues at coordinate 74,370,927 of NC_052501.1, forward strand.
TCCCAATCGCGGCGGCGGTGGGTAGTATTGTACATCTTTTATCACTATCCAATACTATAATATATTAAGTCGCCGGCCACTCATTGTAGAAGTACTCTGCCGTAACAGCAGAGCAGTAAAAGTATAACCTCAAAGCAGTCCAACTCTCTGAATGACAATTTCAGTTTTTGGAAAGCTTCAACATTTCTCTCCAACTTTCCATTACACTAGCTAAACGACAAAGCTGAAACACCGTCAAAGACTGCAAACGAAAACTTTCGCATGCTGGACAAAGTCGTCTGCTATACATACTTCAGCGTAAATCAAATTCATTCATCGAATCAAATATATAGAAGTGCCGAAAAGTGGTACGTGAAAGTGGCAACGCTGCAGCCTTTTACATGCTTCATACGCCTCAAATGAAGTCAAGAGACATGAAGCTGTAGAAAATGTCAAAAATCCACATGCATCGGTGCATATGTATGCATGTGTATGTATATGTGTTAAAACAAATACTTTCAAATGGCATATACACACACACACATACACCTGTATATGAGTATCAAATGTGTATATGTGTTAAGGCGTGTTTGGCACTCTCAACTCGTGCTCGACAAACTCTCCCGTCTTTTATGTGCAACGAACTGCAAACTGTTGGCACTCAACTTCAAATTCGCATCGAAACTTCAGAGCGTTTTGTTGACTGACTTCGTTGTAGTAGTAGTTATTACACCATGACCACCGCCGGCAATCCAGCACGAGTTGTAGCTTTTGAGTGCGTATGTAGCGATGTGTTGGAAACACAAGCTAAATAGTGTGAAATTTAGTTCTTCGAAATTGAAATTGTTGAAATTCGGCAAAACTTGCACTGCGTTGCTGACACAAATATTGAATGTTGAATTTGGCAACAATTGGCAGCAACCGAGGGAGTTTGCACAAGAAATTGTCATGAAATGAACTTAAAGTTGTACACATATTGGGTGGGAATTTATTGGAGTTCGCTGAGTGAAAATTGGCTTAGCAATATATACTAAACATACAGTGCTTGTTGTGGCGTCGGAGTCGATGGTTACAAGCCATACATACTTCAGTGCAATTTACCAAGTCAAGATGCAAGGATTATCATATCAATGAAGTTTTTTCACTGTAAAATTTATGTTATAAGTAGTTTTGCAGTGTGCTGTTGCTCTTACAGTGTTTGATAGAACTGTGGACATGTACGATTTTTAGACTATATTTCTTCGATTGTGTGTAGGTCTAAAATTTCTTTTGTTTTTTGAAATATAAATTAAGATCATACTCTCTCTTCTCACAAAGACTAAATTTCATAAATTTTTATATCAATGCCTCTATGGTATCCTAAACTAAAAGAGTAATTTCGAATTCGAATTCGAAATGGCAATTTTCTTGAGCACTCAACGAAAGTAAAGCTTAATGATCTTGTTCTTGTTCTGCCAACCAACCTTACCAATCGAAAAGCGCTATCGACTTTTGTACAGAAATTTTATTTAATAATACCTGACAACTGTTCAACATTCTTTTTAAATAAATATAAAACAACGAAAACGCTATAATACCCTATACAACTGCATATTTAATAGCATAAAATGGGGAAAAAGATTTGAATCTTGATTTTGATTGACCATTTGTTATGACAGATAAATATATATGCTTTAGTGACCCAATCTGAACAATTAGTTTGCATATTATAGCGTTGCTTTTAACTATAATCTGTGTTAGATTTCATGAAGATATATTATCAATTCAAAAAGTTTTTCATACAAGAGCTCGAGTTTGGGCGAGTTTGTATGGCAGCTACCAGGTAGTTCAATAAGTTTCGTCGTTCATAAGAAAAACACAATTTTATTATTCAAAATATACTTTATTATTCAGTATAATGTCCGTGAACATTAATACACTTGCTCCAACGATCATCCAATCTGTGGATCCCATCCTTGAAGTGAAAAGGAAGATCTGCAAAATACATTTCAACAGCCGTTATGACCTCTTCATTTGATGAAAAACGTTTGTCACGCATAAATTTTTTGAGTTCTGGAAACAAATAGTAGTCATTGTGGGCCAAATCTGTTGAATACGAAGGATGCTCCAACAATTCGAACTTTAATTCACGGATTTTAGCCATTGTCAAAATGCTCTTGTGACACAGTGCATTGTGGAACAACTTTGCATTGCTTTTGTTGTTCATGGGATCAGAGTCCCATACTTTTTAACACTGATTTTTATGTAAAATTTAACGAGGAATCGAATGGAAAAGTCAATTTTGAAAAAAAGTTGGTGGAAAAGCACAAAAAATGGGATTTTTGGAAAAAAATGTTTTTTTTTTGGGATTTTGAGCGACAACTTTGAATTTTTTTTTGTTGTTCATGGGATCAGAGTCCCATACTTTTGAACACTGATTTTTATGTAAAATGGAACGAAGAATCGAATGAAAAAGTAAGTTTTGAAAAAAAAAATTAGGGAAAAGCACAAAAAACGGGATTTTTGGAAAAAAAATGTTTTTTTGGGATTTTGAAAGTTTTTTTGGATTTTGAAAATATTTTTATCAGAAAGCTGAGATTTTTTTACATAAAATTGGATAACTGCAAAATTTTTTTCACTCAATTTTGATGTCGTTAAAAAATAAAAGAAACAGACATTTTTTTGTTTGATCTCAATTTGAATTGCGCGCCAAAAAACAATGGAGCAACTTTGACCACTAAAAAGTTTACAGATATTCTTATTTTGGTCTATATTATGATATTCTAAAGTTTCGTCAAAATCGGAGAGCCACGGGTACAAAACCATGCCGCCAATTGATGGAATGGCCCATATACTTTACTCCGACGTGTCCTTCTGGGTCTTACAAACTTTGTGGCTAACAGGGTATACCTTTGCTTGATATAAATATCATAATTAACTCAATGACTTGAGTAAAATCTTATTCGTCTCACTTGTTCATTGAAAATTCATTGAAAGTTCGTTCTCTTCTTTCTACACCGTCATTTAATTGAAAGTACATTATACCTTTCATGTTAATTTTCAGATAACAAAGTAAATTACACTAAATAATATACCTTTCAGATGCACATCACTTTAAAATCCTTTTCTCTTAACACCAATCGAGCGTAGTGCGAGTGGCAGAGCGTTGGAAATGTCCGCTATCACGAAGCAATTAGTAGCCCTTGCCATATAACTCTATACCACGTTTAATTAAATTACCAGTTAAGCATACGCTGTGCACCATTTTCCAGCATGTAAAAGTATTAGCGCGAAAATGAAATAAAAATGTTATCTAGCAGTTCTCACTTTGTGGTCGCGAATGAAGGGTGCTTGGAGTGCCGTGGTTGTGGTGAGGATATCAGCAAACGCTCCAACAAGTCCAGCGATTACATAAAATTAGCAGATATTCGCATATTAAGGTGAGCTGACACTTAATGCATTAGAGAGTTTGGCACCGACAAAGACAGCCCTTTATTAAAAAGGTACAACAGGGCGTATGATAAATGTCACTACGCTCAAAGCAGCTTTAATGTTCGTTGTTTTTAAAGCTTATGTGCAACTTAAACTAATTTCTTGGGTTGGAAGATTTGGTACATTTGTTCATACAACGTAGATAAAATAAGTACTTTGCTTTTAATAATTAGCAAGATCAATGATTTATTTCTCTCCTCTCTCAATCACCTATTGCTATTATTACAATTCCATCATCCGGCGATGTCCTGGTATTGGCTACTGCTACTTCACTCCATTTAGCTGGGTATCGAAATCCAATTTTGTACGTGTTTGCCGCAATGTTGGTGCAGCAAATCAAGCATGAAACTAGCGCGGAACTAAATCAAAACAAATTAAGGGCAAACGAGCTGAAACAAAGCCACATTTAATGTTAAGTTATTTTTTTAAGTTTTGCAAATGTATTTAGGTATAACTATGTACTGAAGCGCACTCTTTTTAAGAATGTTCTTATTTTTACATTTACATTTTAATTTAACGAACTATACACTTGTTTACAGTAATTTTGGGACTTTGATGTTAGCGTCACTTCTCTGCTAATTTTGTGTTACTAAAACCAAAAATAATAGAAAAATCATGAAAAAGTTGTTTATTGTTGTCAAGAGGTGTAGGCATCAAACCGATGTTGGTCTTAAATGACAAAAATAGCTGTACGTGATAGAACATTTTTGAACTCAAATTCGTAATCAGGACACCTCATTTACTCCACTGACTTCTTAGGACATCAGTGGCAAATTGTTTATTTAGATTTGTTGAGTAGTGTAAATGGCGATCTCTTTTAAAAAAATTTGAATACTCTTGATTCTGTAGCCGATTTCCAGGATGACCTCTGAAAAACACATCTTAAAATTTTGTCAAATCTAAAAGAATTAATTTTAATTGTAGATGAGTTCAGACCGTGGTGGTGCAAAAAAAAACAAAGTATTATCAAAACTATCATTCCTTCCATCAACGACAGATAAGCCTAAAATGGTCGTGTGAAACTTTCAAGTCGATTGGTCTATCCGATTCGGAGAAACTTTCCACACTTACTCTGAAACCAGCGTTTAAACAAAGAAGCGTTTGGGTGTCGCTTAATTAAAAGTTCAAAAAATTTTACAAATACACTTATATTTTCGAAGCTATTTGCCGAATCATCCTTAAATTTTCGAAGAATACTCTAAAAAATATGTGCGTACATTCGGTATATATTCAGAACAGAAAAAAAATCGTTTTTTTTTTTCAAATCGCAAGTGGATATAATCCCTTAAGGAGTCAGTAGGGTAATCTGGCCTGTTTTTTGATATTTCCTTTTTCATAGAAATTTTTATTCTACAATAGAACTTTTTTCAGATATCATGAGGTATATCGTGGAGTGTAGAAACAAATCTTTTCGGAATTTTTTGATGACATCTTTCTAAGAAATGGCTGGGTAAATGTGATGCGTTTTTTCACTGACGGACACGATTTCACATGTTTGGATCATCTGAAACATAAAAACCCAATTTATTGTTAAAAAGTGGTTATCGTCCCTACTAGAATCATGTAAAAATGTTGAAAAAGTAATTAAAGTTTTTTTTTTAATTTTTCCCAATTTTTTTTAAATAAATTTTGTCATAACATTGTCATTTAATTATAAAAAATTATGATTCTAGTAGGGACGATAGCCAGGCGTTATGTGAACATTTAAAAAAATTAAGCAAATCGGTTGAGTGGTTCGACTGGAATCATGTCCGCCAGTTTAATAAAGTGTGTTTTAAGAAAAACGCCTTTAAAGTTTGAGGTGTGCACTCCGAGCGCTCCGAACGTCGAGTAGTATTTTTACTTTTGGGTTTTTTCGAAACCTTCCAATGATAAAGTGGGTTTCGACATTAATTCAAAGGGTATAAGAAAACAGAAAATGCAAAAAAAAATAAATTTGAAAATTTTTTATCCTACTGACCCCTTAAGGTGGGCTGAGCCAATGTGAGCAAACTGAAATGGCGGGTACACTATTTGTTCTACACTTAAGGTGAAGAGGTAGAAAAGCTAGGAATTGAAATCTAGGATTTAACTACAAATGCTAAAGAAATGGAATCGATTTATCTATCGGAAAACTTAGTGCTTATAATATTGAATTTACCCGAATTAAAGCATTTATACTGCAGTAATAGAAATTGAATCGAAAATAGCTGCAAAAAAATAAAAAAATACAGCACACTCAAGCCTTTCTAAAAGTAATAGCATTTAAGCGCAAAAAAAAATTATACGAAATTAGTAGAGCTTTAGACTGATTACCTATCCTAATCAATGCGGAGTACGAACCACCGCCACATTAGAACACTAATATCCTGCATTCAAAATATTTAAGTTTTTAATTCTTATTGATTCGAACCCAGTCCGTAATCGCCTAAAATGCTAAGGAGTACACCCAGAGTGGTATTTTGAAAGAAAAATATTATTTTTAATTTTTAGGAAATTTCGATCATAGTTATATACCTTTAGCAATAACATAATAAACTTTTAATCGAATATTTCGAATAATTTTCAAGTTTCGGTCAATCCGTGATCTGTCTGATCGTATGACATTGCAAATGTATTGTTTAGTATTAGTGAGAATTAGATTTAGTATTCACGGAAAGGGAGACGTGTCTGTACTAGTGAAGGACCTTTCTTAGCGTGTCGGAGAATTTTAATAAAAATCGAAAAACATTCAATATTTGGCTTAAAAAAAAGTAAGTATTGAGTTCTTTGTTGTATTTCTTATCGTTTTGCAAAAATCTGATTCCAATTGTGATAGCGAACAGCGTGATCTTATAAAAAAACACTTACTTCAAAATCCAAAACATTTAAGGAAATTGAAAATTTATTTGTTTGTTCACCGGTGATGATGCAAAATGCCATAAAATACAAACCCAATTCTGAAACACGTGTCCGTCATCCGGAAATAAGTGACAGAGGTGCTAATAATATTATGAAAGCAGAATCGTTTTTTACCTTCAACGAAAATTAAAAAAGAACTGGGTCTGGATACAAGCATAGAAGCAATTCATAGACGTTTGCGAGATTGTGATTTAGAAGCTTATAGCCCAAGATACGTGCCATTTTTATCAAAAATAACGGCTGAAGATTGCGAATGACCACTTCGATTGGCGCCTAGCGGATTGGAGAAATATTATATGGACAGATGAATCCATAATCGTGCTATGGCATCTGGTCAATACGTAAGACGACCCACCAACTCGGAGTACAATGAAAAATACACGACCAAATCAATTAAACATGGGAGTAAGAAAACCATAGATTGTACTGTGTATATTCGAACTTTGCAGAAAGAAATGCCGCTACTTTGGGTTTTTCAACAGGACAATGACCCAAAGCACACAAGCGAGTTGGCTCAGCAGTGGTTTTAGTAAAATAGAGTTGACGTCATGGAGTGGCCTGCACATCATCCAAACCTCAACCTTATCGAAAATGTGTTGTGCGACGTAAAGAAGGCAGTTTCCTATACTAATCCAACTAATAATAAGCAGCTTTGGAAAAACTTTGAGCGTGCATGAAAATCTCATTGCTTCAAAAAGAAGCTAGGCTCGGAAAGGATCTTCCCGATCCTGGCGAAGCTTTTGGTCTTGCTTAACGTAAGCTTCATCGTCGTCGATTTGGGAATCGGGTTTACCATCTCCTGGTGTTACTTTTTCACTGCCATTCAGCAGACTAGAAAAGTGTACACTTCATAATTTGAGTATGCTCTGGCCATCAATCACTAGTTCACCTCTAAAAGAGTAGTTCAAGCCCTAAGTGCCTAATATTTGGACCCCAGTTCTTATAGTTCACTTTTTACTGAAAATATCGGTTAATATGTCAGATTTGTAATTAAAATTCAAAGAGTATAATTTTTTGTTGGTGGGATGTCTCTGTGCTACAAATGGGTTGAATCAGGTCAATGCTTCTTTTTTTAGAGACTATCAGCACTATCTTTCCGACCTTGCCCTCAACGTCGAAATCATTGTTGCAGAACTGTAAATCGACAAATAATGGTATTGAGCACACACAGCCCCATAAAAAGACAATATTTACTTCGGCGCACACAAACACACACAAATTTGCAAGCAACTTCTGCAACAATCCTTTAGCAGAACAACAGCGCAGCTTTGTAACCAAAAGCATACCTTTTCAAACAGCAACAAAAATAACAACGACAACAACGAGCAAAATGTCACCTTAGCCGCTTGGAAGCCATGCAAGGACATCGCACTTAACTCTAATCCTGATTGATTTTAATGCACTTTACCTATGCAAATGTGACTACACTTTATGTCATTCTTCCATTCCATTTATCTCGCTTTATCTGCGACTTTGTGCTGTGCTTTGTACGCTGCTAACGCTGCCGTCGCTGCCGCTGCCGTTTGAGCCAAAAAGGGAATTCTTCGTGCATTTGTAATATTAGACTTAATCGGATGAAATGCTAAACGAATTTTTCATAGCCATTAACAAAGTGTAGTAACGGTATTATGCTCGTATTGTCGTCGGGCGAACACACAATGACCGTGCGGTGCATATATGTGAGTGTAAGTCTGCTGCCTGTTGGATTAGAGTTGTCAAATGTCTCGAAAGCAAGCACTTATCATAGACAAAAGGGGCTGAGAGGGGTTGCTGGTTGGGAGCGTGTTTATTTGTCGCAAATTTTAGTAGAATTCAGCTCGATTTATTTCGCCGACATTGTTAGCCACGGCGCAGTGCTAAGCGAGCTCTGCCGAGTTTAATGTGTCACAGCAGTTGCATGCAGTTATTGCCAAATTGCATACATCTATGCTCATACATGCATGTGTTTGTGTGTGTGAGTGTGACGTTACAGCTTGCGCAAACCTGCTGCTAAACTTAATATTGCGCAAATGGTTGTAGTTGTAGCACCGGGCGGGTGTGCCTTGTTGATTACACCACTTACTTTGCCGGCAAATAAAAATACACTCACACACACACACACGCATATACATAAATGCATATACAGCAGGTATTTGTAATTCTACTATTCATTGCTTCAAATTACACGCTGCGCTGCAGCTGCTGGCTCCGTGCTGCCACAATCTGTATGTAGCTGTAGTTTTTATTACCTGCTTATCTGCAATGTTCCATTTTTATTGCTGCCTCAGGCTGTGAAAAGAGACACGAAGAATTAACTTTGCTTGCCAGCTTGTTCTGCTACACACCAGCCACTTGTTTCTATGCGCACAAACATGCATATCTATGAAATAAGAGAGCACCAGTGCATATGCTTGTTTGTATCTGTGTGTGTGTATGTGTGTGTTTGCCATTGCCATGACCTCACATTTAACGTTTGACTGCAGCACAACAATGTGGCAACGCTCTTGCATGGCATTGCCAACACCCCTACTTGCTTTTTATGGCCACAAAAACACTCACAAATATATACATATGCAACCACCTACACACTCATACTCATACTTAAACAAAGTATATATTTATGCTTAGCGTAATTGTTGTTGTACTAAAGCTAATTTCTTACTTTTATTGCCCTCTCCTTTGTCGCCGGTGAATTGTGGTTAACGTTTAGTGCCAGCAATACGAACTTGTTTGATGTTCCATCTGACTGCTCCCGCCACCAGCCGCCCGCCTGGCCTTGTGTACTAAACTGCAATGCGTGCGCAAGTGTTGGTGTAAAGGCGCACTTGCGCTGATGAATCTGTGTATGAAATGAATTACAATGTGGCTTTATGTTTAATTTCTTGTTTTCCACACAAGTAGACACTGGAGATCATTGTTGCTAAGCTTTCACTTGCTCAACATTAATGGCAGACCATTAGGTTTATTTAAAATTTATCGAGCCTAACAATGTGTGGACTAGCGGATACTAAACTGACACATATACAGCACATAAAGAATTTCATAGCGATTTTTTAAACTATGCGTGCCTATGTTCTCCTGTATTTAATTTATTTTGTTCAGCTTTGCTTAATTTAAATGTATCTTATTTTAATTTAATGTAATTTTTTCAATTTGAATCATTTAAAATTAATACAATTTCTTTAATTAATTTATTGTTTTTTGTTTTATTTTATTTTATTTAATTTAATTTAATTTAGTTTAATTCATTTTAATTTCATTTAATTAAGTTTAATTCATTTTAACTTCATTCAATTTTATTTTATTTTTTTTATTTTCTAAATTTTTTTGATTTAGTTTAACTTAATTTTATATAGTTCAATTTAATTAAATTTCATTAATTAACCTAATTTTTTTACTTCCTTTAGTTTACTCTTAATTTAATTTTTTAAATTTAAATCAATTAAATTTAATTTAATTTTATTAATTAACTTAATTTAGTGTTGTGATATTTAATTTAATTTCATTTTTTATTTTAAAATTAATTGAATTGAACTGAATCTAATTAATTACTTAATTTTTTTTTATTTAGTTTAGCTTCACTTAATTGAAATTTATATTATTTGAATTTAACGTAACTTTTTCAATTTGAATCATATAAAATTAATTTAATTTCATTAATTAATTTACTGTTTTTTTATTTTATCTTATTTTATTTTACTTTATTTTATTTTATTTTATTTTATTTTATTTTATTTTTATTTTATTTTATTTTATTTTATTTTATTTTATTTTATTTTATTTTATTTTATTTTATTTTATTTTATTTTATTTTATTTTATTTTAACTTTATTTTATTTTCAATTTTTATTTTATTTTTATTTTATTTTTATTTTTATTTTATTTAATTTAATTTTATTTAATTTAATTTAATTTAATTTAATTTAATTTAATTTTATTTAATTTAATTTAATTTAATTTATTTTATTTTAATTTAATTTAATTTAGTTTAGTTTAATTCATTTTAATTTAATTCAAGTTTACTTTATTTTTATTAATAATATTTATACATGATGTTGCGACCCCCGGCCTTCGAACCATTGCTGTAATCCGATAACAGTCCGAACTTTTATCGGAAAATCAAAATGCAAATTAACAGCACTGCTAATTGGGACGGCACTGCCAACAGCACCGCCATTTCTTACCATTTTCTCATAATCATCAACCGCAGCTAAACGAGAGCCAACATTAGAAGAAAAGAGCGCAGCGCAGCTGAGAGTTGAGTTGTTCGGTGGTTGAAAAGCCATAAATGCAGCTGGTAAATAAAGTGAGGCCAAAACTAGCCAGAGAGCGTTCAGTGCAGTTCATGCCGTTAACGAAAAAACAAGTAATGAAATTGTCGTTACTTTATAGCGAGAGAGAGAGCGCATGTCAGCATGTAAGCCGGCAGTAAACAAGTGCAATGAGCGTTTGTGTAGCATTGCAGGAGACGTTAGGAAAGAGAAAAACTTGTAGGTGAAAATCAAGGCTAAAAGAAAATCTGTGAAAATGGAAACTTGTTTGATTTAGTTGACAAGTTTGTTTGTTTATTGACACGTTTGATGGTTTATTTAGTGGCGGAGGTTATTGTTTATTCCAGCCCTGTACATAAACTAACAATTATGGAGGTATTGAAGATTAATTTATTGATGTAATCGAGAGAGATTTTCTCGGCTTTTGAACTATTAAAAGTGAGCAGAATATGATAAATTAGGTTTTCCGGCTATACCCACAGTTCCATGGGCAATTTTCTCATTGATAAATCAAGGCCTCAAGGGCCTCAAGGGCTTACAGTTTTCCTATATAATCGGATTTAGGTAAATATTATGTGGAATAACCTCTATTCTAGATACATTTTTCAAAAAAATATTTTAAAATCTGCTCTTCTGGGTCATCGACTTCTATTCACACATAGAGGAAGATAATCATACTTTCTGTATAGCTATCCAAAGTCACTGTAGAAATTTGAGTTAACTTCAACTGACAGTGATTATCTCAGAGAAGAGTGGAAACGACTTTTTAGCTAAATCTGTAAATGTCCAGTGTATTCGGTTTGGGTTTCGGGATAACCAAAGATAGATTTTAGGTTTGCTATACAAAATCAGAAAACAGAAAGCTTGCAGAGGTCTTCAAGATACTGAAAATAACAATGTTATACTTAGGGTGCCTAAAGAGCAGAAGGAGAAGGAAAAGAGGAGCTCTATTTGAAAGTTACGGAGATATTGAACCGATTTATGTAGATGGATTAGGTGGAAGCCTTAACCTTTGGCTTAAGGAGCAGAAAAGAACTAAGTCTGAACCGGAAGACCATCATGATATTAAGATTAAAAAGTCACCACACTATTTATTAAGCCATATGTACCTTGAAAAAGTTGGATGTGTATCATTAAATGGTTGAATATCAGGATTTAAATCTTCCTTTTTTCGCTTCATCCCAAAATTGCATGAAAATATCAATAAAACTCACAGATATGTATGTATATACATATCCATATATACATGTCTGTCTTCATATAAGAAGACAACATTTCATGGCGACACGCACCTGCCAGCGCTGCTTTTTTTGTCATCCTCCAACAGCATCAATGACGCCTGTCTCACCAGCTTTGACTGAGCCTACCTGTGAGTAGTTGAGTGCTCTTCCACTTGCTGATATTTATTTTCACGCGTTGTTGTTGGATTTTTTATTTGTTGCTTTTGCGCTTGATATTTTGAATAGCTTTTACTTTTTTATAGCTTTTGTTGTGCCTCGTCTCACACATTTGGCATTTTGCCACCATTTTTCAGTCGTCAGCGCATCATACATTTAGCTGTCAACGACGCCGACTTGTCTGACAGTCGATTACCATTATGTAGTCATAACCAGACACCACCTGTGTAGGCAAAATTTCCCAGTAAGCAAATTTGAGGATATTTTAAACTTAAACAATATTTCGGGAGGTGAATAAGTAATGCCACCCATGACAGCTTACATACGAGTAAGACAAGTTCAGGAACTAGCTTTCAAATAACTAGGCTTAGCCTACAGATGATTTAAGCAAGAGTTTGGTGATCTCACGGACTTATAAGGAATATATACTGCGCTCTCTACTCTATATAGTTTTCTAACCACATTCTCTGTGCAGGGAAATAACACCACTCGCAGGAAAGATTGTATAATAAGTAGACCTACACAAAAACTGATATTTCTAGGTTCTTCCTCCAGCATCTTACACATTTTAATCTCTAAAGGTTTTATAAGTTTATTCCTCAGGCTATTTAACTCTACTAAACCAAAGGCAGTGATGAAGAGCAGTCTTTTCGTCATTACCAACACAATCGGCGTACGCCAGCAGCTGTCCAGCTTTATGGAAGATTTTCTATATTCAGCTCAGCAGCTTGAATTATTTTCTCCAGCAGTAGTTTGAAGACGTCGCACGATAAGGAGTCGCCTAGTCTGAAACTTCGTCTGGTTTCGAAGGGCTCGGGGAAGTCCTTCTCGATCCTGACAGAGCATTTGGTATTTCTCAACATCAATTTACACAGCTGTATTGGTTATGATGGGACCTTGATCATTACCTATTTACGCATATATGACGCCAAAAAGCTTTCATTTCACTCTAAGTTAAATTCAGCTCGAAAGTTAATACAAATATTTTGAGTATTATACCTAAAGCATATCAAAACACAATTTCCAGTACACGAATGCCACAATAACAGCCGTGGCAGCTTGCTTCCGCTTATCCGTCGAAGAGAAGTGTCATTTGCATCCACTAAGCAGGCACTTCAATAGCTCAACGCTGCCACAAATACTTTACCCTGCTCAATCAGTTCATCCATTTGGAGCGGTTCAATGGCTTTTGTGTGGCGATTAGCCGGTTCGAAATTTCTGCATCACGTGTCTGTCATAGGCTTGCTTATAAATCCATTTATATATATACACATATTTGTATATAAACATATTTGACAGGAGCATATGCTTTCCGTTATTGCTTTGTGCTGAAATGTCATTCTGCTCCAAAATTGTTTGGTTCTGCTAGTGACAAATATAGCATGCGGGTGGCTTTGAGAGAATTGTAGAGAGCGAACGGAATATAATTGAAGATATTTATATTTAAACTAGAGGACCCGCCCACGTTTTACTGTGGCTGATACATAGGTAGTACTACTAATACCATCTACATATATGATTTCTATTAGTTAGATTATTAGTATTAGTTAAGGAATAATCGCATTTTTGGTGAAGCAACAAAAATGAATCAAAAAGCATTTCGTGCCTTAAGAAAGAATTGGCTTTTAGGGTAAAAATACTATTGAATTTGAGCTGTGCATCAGTGAAATCAATCGAGTCTAATCGATTGTCAGCCTGGTGGACTTCATATTAAGAAACGGTTCTCAAGCGTGGTAAGACAAAAAAATCGGCTGGCAAGGTTATGGCATCAGTCTTGCAATGCTTCGAAAAAATTTCTGTATATCTCAAATTTTAATAGACCTTTTTATCAACACTTCAGTTATGCCGCCATTTTTTATGCCAGATCTTTTGCAATTTTAAATTGCCTGTCAATATAGCTACCCATAGATGTATTGAATCACCCAATTTATTACTTAAGAACGAACAACTCTGTCCACGTTATGAAAATTTGTCTACAGATGTCGCCTTTTACTTTGGCATCGTTTTGTTTATTGCACGTTTACGCCAATTTTAGGTTTGAATAATGGATACTGCGATGGTAGCGCAATCTATCGGTCAAACATTGTAAAATTAGCAATTGATTACAAATGAAAAATTAATTTAAAAACACATTTTCCAGTGGACCAAATTGTGAATCTAAACCATCCTCGAATCTCTTTGAACACACACAAAAAAGTTCATCAAAATCGGTCCAGCCGTTTAGGAGCAGTTCAACTACAAGCACACGGCCAGAAGATTTATATATATAAAGATATTGGAACTCTTTCGTTGGATGCGGTGCTCTTTAAACAAGTATTTTTAGTTTGGTGGAACTGCGGTCGCTCTGAGTTTTAAAGCCCCACCTAGTTTCGACTCATAATAGAGAATAGTCTGAGAGATCAAGCACTATAACGAAAAAATTTTAAAATTCAGTTATGTCTCCTTAAGAAATCAATCTACCACAATTTCACCCAAAAATTCCTGCCAAGACAAGCAAGTATTTTTTAGCCTTAAACCTATTCTCAAAGCTTAGAACCAAAAAAAATAATCGGATTCTCGATGTAGACTCATGAAAGTTTACTTAAATAAAACCCATTCGATAGCAATTCACATATTTTTATAATATTTAGAGCTATTCTTCAATCTTTTCCTCATAAGCTTGCATTGTTCGAGATATTCGACAAATGAAATTTGAGAGAGATACATATATGTAATGTTTAGGAAAGCCATTCGTTTGATTTTGGTAAGCTCCTTTAAAGTTCTGAACTGTGTATCAGTATGAAAACGAGACTAATAAATTATGCTAATCACTTTCTTCGCTTGATTCATTGAGCACGAAGGAATTGCTCTTTCTTATCTTGCTCACTCGGGGTCGTGGAATCCAAGGATGTTAAGTGTATTATTTGCCTCAGTAGCATCTCCTGATCATTAACACTTAATTCCTTCGCAGCTCCAACTTAAGTTTCTTTCGTCAAACGAACTGAATTATTGAAAAGATTTTTCTAACCGTTATGAACTAAACGCTTGGCTTATTGTCATGCTTTTGCGCATCTCCAGTATTCTGATGGCTTGTACAATGCCCAACAAAAGAAGTTTTTATATTGAACAGAATACTAACGCTCACTTTTCATAGCTATCATAAAAGCATATGCAGTGTACAACAACAATAAAAAAGCATGAAGGAAAGTTAGTAAGATATTGCAGAGAAATAAATATGAAAGTATATACACATATACATATATATATTTTAATACATTATATATTCATTTTATATTTACATACGACAGGAGGACAATGGAACAACAAAAGGTGCGAGTTGCTGCTTAAAGACATTAAGAGCTTCATTTTATGCACTAGCACTCCTAGCGTATGTAGTTGCATGCCCAGCAGGAAATTTATGAGTTTAGAAAATTAATAATATTATAATAATTAATAATTTTAGAATATACAGAGTGGTTAATATAATGCTTTATAATAACAAGCATAAAACGGAGTTTTTAACGATATATATTAACAAAAACTTTGTATCCAATAAAAAAGTGGGTTATCAAAACCCTTATGTATCAGAATTTTTGTTTCGAAACCCACAGACTTTTCTTGCAAACTTCACTAAAATGAACTGAGAAGCCGTTTAGAGTAGAAAAGTTAGATAATACTTCGATCTCTGTCTGAAGATATTTGGTTAGTCAGCAAAGAAGAACTGTGTATTTGTTAGAGTAAAAACACTTAGATCTACATATAAAAATTAGTCGATTAAAATTTCACATTCGTTGCAGCCCTTATGTAGGTTATATGGGTTAGAACGGGTTTTTCAATAAAAGCGCTACAAAGTTTTTTTTTTTTATATAAGACAAAAACAGTTTGGAATATCAATAAAATTCTTTATTCACGGACACGCAGACGCAGAACTTAATTTTCGAAGGTTTTCAAGCATAAATCGCCCGATATTGCTGCAATTTCACGTTCGATATTCGTATGAAGTACCTCAATCGTCGCTGGCTTGTTGGCATAGATCATAGATTTATCAGTAGCCTCAGAGGTAATAGTCTCACGGCGTCAAAACGCACGGCCAGGCGGCCAATTGACTGGGCCATTTCGTGAGATAACACCTTCACCAAACTTGGTTTCAATAAATTCAATTCAATAACGCATATTTTGCTTATTTACGAAGTCATTCAGTCAGAAATGAGCCTCAGCGCTGAAGATAATTTTTCGATGAAAATCCGGATCATTTTCAAGTTGTTTCTCAGCTCAATTCACGAACATACGACGATTCTGGTGGCCAAGCGGCTACATTCTTGCTAAATTTGATCTCTTAGGGATATAAGCTAGATTATTTTGCAAAATTCGACACAACGACATCATATAGATGCCCAACGCTTGAGAACGACACGTGGGAGACTCATTTTTTTCTCAATTGATGCACTAGGACGGGAACATTTGTGCTGTGCCTGTGGATGCAAATTTTTCCACTAGACACTCAATTGTTGATCTGACAGGATGATTATGACGGCCATAAATTAGAGGAAGCGCTCTTAAGGGATAAAAAAATTTTTTTTTGCATTTTCTGTTTCTTTTTTTGCATTTTCTGTTCCTTTATACCTTTAGAATTAATGTAGAAACCCACTTTACCATTGGAAGGTTTCGAAAAAGGCCCACAAATAATAATACCGCTCGACGTTCGGAGCGCTCGGAATGCACACCTGGCGCATGAAATCGCGTTTTTCTCAAAACACACTTTTTTTAAACCGGAGGACATGATTCCGGTCGAACTACTCAACCAATAAATTGGGTTTTTGTGTTTCAGATGATCCAAACATGAGAAATCGTGTCCGCCAGTGAAAAAACGCATCTCATTCACCCAGCCATTTCTCCGACAGATGTTATCAAAAAATTCCGAAAAAATTTGTTTATACACTCCATCATATACCTCATGATATGTGAAAAAAGTTCTATTGTAGAATATAAATTTCTATGAAAAAAGTGTCAAAAAACAGGCCAGATTATCCTACTGACCCCTTAACGTTGAGGCCACAGACACCGAATTTCTGTAATATATTTTAATAATTTCGTCTCGTTGTTCGATCGTATATCTTTCCATGATGAAATGGAAAACTTTACTAAAGAGAAACGTCAAAAGAGCGGAAAAAATGTGACGTCTTTAGCTGTCCCTATCGGTCTACTTTTGTAGCGTCGTTTTGAAAAAATTTATTATACATTTTTAAATTTATGCCTTAAACAGACTTTAATAAGACTCTCTTTGAGAAGTTTTAGAAGGCGGCTGGAAGCTGGAGACCCTATAAAATATGTTCGAGTATAAATGGTCAGCATGACGAGCCATGTCCGTATGTACATACGTAAACTAGTCCCTTAGTTTTTAAGATATCGTTCTGAAATTTTGCACAAGCCTTTTTCTCTTAAAGAAGCTGCTCAATTGTCGGAACGGCCAGTATTGCCATAGACCGAAATTTGCCATAGATTATTATACAAGGTAACACTACCACCTCCGAAGAAATAGTTCAGATCGAATCACTATGTTATATAGCTGCCATAGAAGCTGAACGGTGAAAATTAAATTTTTGTATCGAAAACTTTGTAGTTTACAAGATATCTTGACGAAATTTGGCAGGAACTATTGTCCAAAGGAATGGTAACAGTTCCGAAAAATTTGTTCAGATCACTATAAAATATAGCTGTCATATAAACTCAGCTGACAAAATAAGTTCTTGTATGGAAAACTTTTTGGTTTTAAGAGATATCTTTACGAAATTCGATACAGATCATTGCCTAAGGTAACGGTATATTCTTCGAAGAAATTATTAAGATCGGATTACTATAAAAAAATACGAAGTTAACGTTTTTTCTTGTTTTTATTGATTTTGCCAAAAATTACGTTTAGGCTGACCTTCACTTTGTAACACTTGTTTCTACTTCACAACAAACAAATTTTTGACTGTTTCGTACTAGTTCGGAACGGTAGAAGATTGAGGAGTCTATGTCCCTGGACAACTGCTAGCTGCAATTCAATATTGTATGGGAAAAAAGCATAATTTCTGGACAGTAAAGATGAATAGCTTTTGAGTAATTTCCTACAGGGTACCCACTTGAGTAAATTCGCATTTCATACAAGTACAAATGTATGAGTAATATGTATGCTGGAGTGTGCGGTATCGCAAACCATGAAGCGAACTCAAGCTTAAAATTTTATTCGTGAGTATGCAAATGTCTGTATGTATTGTATGTGTGAGAAAAATTTTGAAGTAATGCGAATATTTATGTTTGAATATTTTGATACAATATTCTGCACTTAGAATAACAGTAAATGTAAACATATCTGTTGCTTTTTTTAGTCTAAATATTTTTGCATATTTTCCGGAGTATAAAAATCCATCAAATTATTCATGTAAATATACTCACTTTATGTATGTAACTGTGCTTATTTATGCAAAAAATATTTTCACACATATTTACATATGTGTATTACAAGTATTTATTTATTACATTCACTTTTGAAGTCGCTTCCATTCAGCAACAAGCACGTATTTCCTTCATTTTCATTTGAATGTCAAGGTGCAGGCAAACGCCAAACGCGCAAAAGCACAGTCGGCATTCTTCGACAGCAAAAACTGGCTGAAATTACAAGCGTTTCACACGCCTGTTCCATAGTCTACATACATACGTACATATGTATGTGTGTATTTAAGTGCTCGGCAGACATTAGATCGAGTGTTTGTTTGTTGATTTGAAGAGGAGTTGGTTTTGAAGAAGCAGCGAGGCGTTTGTTTACACAACCGACTCGCTTAGATACAAATTTACCGTCTGCAATGTGTAGGAATTGCGAATAAAAGTGTGTACACAATGGAAAATAAGCTAGAAGGCCGCGTGAGCGCCATGGCCGAGTGGGTTAGCGGCCTCTCTGACACTTAGTGGTCTACGAATGGCAGGTTACTCTGGATGCTCAGTGGTCGGGAGGGTGTTTAAGTAGCTGTCGGTGGGGGGAGTAAAAACGTTCTTCTCAAACTCATCCAGTGTGAATATATCTTCTGAGAGCAGAATATAATACAGTTTAGGATTAAGCATTATGCTTTCAATTCCTAACTTCGAACAATACATAGCAATCCCTTCAAGAAACATTTGTATAAAGAAAAAGGTTTCGAGGTTTCTGCAGCTTGCATATAAATGTGGGAGTAATGTTACCACTGAAGACCTCAAAAATGCGATCTAGTTGGGGGCTTTTCGATTCGCCAAAAACCTGGTGGCTTAATGAATTTTCCAGTGTTGGAAAATTGTACTACAGATAACCCAATTTCGAGCCGCGGCGAAGCCAATGCTTCAACCCATAAGTGCACTCCAAGCGCTCATAAACAGCATCTTTGGTCACATCATACTTCCCTTCCATCGGGGCGTAGGCGCTAATCGTTCATCCACCGGGGTGATCCCCTGCACTCGGCGACGGAGTCTCTCTATCACCGAACCGAATTTGCGCTCCTTTATATTGTCCATTGTAGTAAATGCCACAAGCACCTACTCGTCTCAGTCTTTGTCCTGTCCATCGCACTGCATCACAGCTGGGTAGCGGCACCTTCTCAATTAAGGGCCGAGCATTTCAAGTGCATGCGCTTAAAGCGTGATCCTTAGTACTTTGCGGTGGTCATCATCAAAAGGAGATCTCTCAGTTGAGGCTATTGTGTCCTTTTCATTGGAACTGATTTTTTTTTTACATGGCAGGTTGCAAGACCAGCGTACAACCCTGTGTAGGGATGATTCTATTCGGAATCAAAATAAATGTCTTTTTTCAGCTTTTAACCTATCAAAAATGCACCTGTGAAGGGTATAATAAGTACGGTGTAGCTGAATGCAACGCTTTTTCTTCTTTTGGCAATAGAACGGCGTCATTTACATAGACACACACACACGCCTTCAACCGCCTGGTGACATAGTAAATGAGATGAATGTTAAAATTAAATGGCAACTTTGTTTTTTTTCGTCGAGACAACTAACTGTAACAACAACAACAAAAATAACAACTATCAGGGCGCTGCATTGCGGTACAATGGAGACATTACTATACGCTCCCTCCCTCCGCCTTTCAACAAAGCTCGCATCGCAACGATTTCCCTTTCCGAAATTTGATTATTTTGCCGGGAAAATAGTATTTTGCAAATGGCGTAAACTAATTAAGCAAATAGTGCTGGAACTTGCTGGGTGCATGAGAAGTGTGAAAGAGAGAGAGAGATGGAGAAAGAGAGTGGGAGAGTGTGTAAGGAGCGAAGTTTGCACTACTTATTATTGAAAGCAAATGCATGGAAGAAATGTGGAGCATTCAACTAATGAGTTTATAGTGAGTTTATTAAAAATAGCTTTCACTCTTACCCTTTGCTACGTAATATTCTCATAGAGAGTGAGTACATGGAGTTTTCTCTCTCACTTGAATTATGCAATCGAGTAATGGTGCAGTGGAGTGCCAAGAGGGCAGTGGAAGCTGATGTGATCAGTAATCGATTGTGATTGTACTTAGGTCAGAGTTTTTGCAGTTGGAACTTTCCAATAGCATCCTCAACTCAAGTCATCATACTTATAGTTTTATAGATCTTATCTTTAAATAATTCAGCACTAAAAAGCAGTTCTTCTTAGAGAGCTTTTTGTTAATAACTCAAATTAAGCTAAGAATCGAAATTGGATAACCTCTGAAACACTCTTGAAGCTACAAGAAATCGAACGAGTCATAAGAAATCATTCTTCTGTCTTATAAGTTCAATTGAATAGAACATAAAATAAAATAAATTATATTGTTGAGATCAGTGGCGGATCCTCGAAAATTCGTATTCAAATTCAGAAGAATTTACGAAGTAACCTCAAAATAAAAATTTGTTGGAAGGAAATTCACAAGGAAGGGATTCTGGATCCGAAACTGATTGAGATACTACACCCTTTCTATATTTTTCGTCAAAGCCTTATTATTATTATATTGTCTATCGATCTATATCGAGCTGCCGTAATGAATCGGACTATTTCGAACTAACTCGGAGTGGCTATCTGAGAAGCTAACTAATTCAGACTAGCTTTGGCTTACAGCGAGCTCCCCGCGAACCCAGAAGTGTCTAAGCTCGATAAGATCTACAGCCGTAGTAACAATCAGACCTCCAAGTATATTTTCTCTCCTATGCATAGTAATTATATATAATATAAGTATGTATAGACTTCTTCCTGTGGATATAAGTACAGTCTAAAGTCTATGCGCACAATCCCGCTTCGATACAGGCCTTGGAGCAAAACATCACACGTGTCACTCGCCAATTATCAGTCGAAATACTCGAACGAGTCATGGAACATTGAACTCAACGGATGGATCATCTGAGACGTAGCCGCGAGCAATATTTTAAAAAGATAATCTTCAAAAAATAAATGCCAAAGCACGTTCTTTCAAATAATAGTCAACATTTGCCATTAAATTTGAAATTTCTGTGTTTTTGCTTCAAAAAAGTAGGGAGCCTCGGAATAGATCACCCTTAATATATGCATTGTATCAATTCTCTCAGCGGAAAATAGTTAAAAGAACTGTAAGATTGTTTTAACCCCTCAAATTCTCAGCATGATTTGACCATTATTTACCAATTATTTCCTTACTTCTCTTTTTGGCATATTTATTTCAGTTCAACTTCAGTTTCAGCTTTTACTCCCGTTTTCGGCTGCTCAGTTTGGCTTTGCCACAGCGTGTGTGCCACAATCAATAACAGCCCTCTCCTTCTTTGCTCTTCCAGCAAACTCATAGCGCCACAGAAACCGGTGGACCACAGTTTTGATATTTGCATCACCTGCAGTTTCTTGACTCGTTGACCCATTTCGTTGGCATACTTATTGTGCATTTGTATATGTCTCTATGGATGCCGGTTCTACGCTAACTGAAGTTAGAATGATGCGTTACGACTTCGACAGCTCTGCAGCCAGTCGGTCCGGTCGAATTGCGCTGCTTGACTATTATTTCAAAATTGTGCGGACTTATATAGTACATATGTACATATGTACATATATGTATGCATATACCGCATTCCACATTTCCAGTGTTTTTTTTTTTTTCATGACACTTGAAATGGCAATGCACCCTGCTGTGGTTTCGGCGGCCAGCATGTCCATCCTTTTGGTTCACTTTAACTCTTCTATTTTAATGCAAATATTTTATTTTGTTGGCTAAGTCAATTTGTTAGTTGCCAAGAGGCATTAGATACGTACACATGTTTATATTTTGAGGCTCCATGTTCGCATGCCTCTCCGCTCCGTCCGCCAGCCACAGCTGTAGCTCTTCGCTGGACCATTCTTGCTCTCACACAGCTTTAACGTCCGCATTTCCGTTTGAATTTGTGTTTCCGGGTTGCCATTGTTGACGACGTCATTGACACTGTAGCAAAAATCTCAGCCAAGAGCATACAGTTTTTATGGTTGCCAACTTGTTTCATTAATTTTCTGCTGCTCCACTTTGTTAATATACCCAAATGTATGTCAAACTGCGTAAGTTGGCATGTGTGTTCGCAACAGCTCTGATGAGTAATCAACTGGATGACTGGTTCATTCGTAATTTATTTTTTGTCAGTTGCCAACGAGAGAAGATTTTTAGTCACGAGCAAAAAGCTTGACATAATCAAAATTAAACTAAATGAAATATTCCACTAAAGTTTTAACTGTATCCGCATCTCTGTGTTGGTGAAAGCGCCATTAAGTTACAAAAGTTATGAGATATAAGGTGAAGTTATTTAGAATTATTTAGAATGATAAGCGAAATAACTCGTGGCTTTGAAGTTATATATATGTATATGCTATAGTTGGACCGATATCTGCGGTTCAACGTAATCTCCCAGCAGAGTTCGTAATTCGAGAACCACTACGAACTGAAGAAGGTATTGCTCCTGTGGAGCAAAGTATCGAAGAAACCCCGAACAAGTCCATCAGCCATCGTACGAAACAGTTGAAGCTGTAATCATCCACTTATCGAAGATTTTGTGAAAGAATCCTGGTTTGCGGGCTTATGAAATGCAACATGTGCAAGCAGAGAAGCCGAACGAGCATCAAGCGCGCCGCAGGTACGGTGAATGGGCCGTAAACGAGCTCGCCACCAATTTCTATTTCCACAAGAACTCTCTGTTCAGCGATGAAACTCACTTTTGGTTGAAAAGATATGTTAATAAACAAAGTTGTCGCATTTCTTCTAGCGTAGACGTTCCTTACAGGGTTCCATCTTTTCTCTATTTAGCGCTAATTCGAGATACCAAGTGTAGCCAGGTCCTTCTTCAGCTGATCTCTCCAAGGGAGTGGAGGTCTTCTTCTGCTTCCAGCGGTAGGCATTGAATCGAAAACCTTTGATGCTGGAGTGTCTTCTTCCATCCGAAAAACATTACCTAGCCATATGTTTATGTCGCCTCTATGTCATTGAAAATGCCTTTGCACTGTATACCAGTACGGGAATGATGAGGAACTTGTCGAGATTGGTCTTTACTTCTCAATTGCCCACTCAGACCAAAGTAGTAACTGTTATCAAGAGTTATTCTGTGTTAGTATTCGAGGCTGACATTGTTGTTGCTGTTAATACTGGTTCCAAGATAGACGAAATTGTCTACGGCTTCGAAGTTATGACTGTCAACACTGACGCGAGAGCCAAGTAGCGAGTGCGACGACGTTTTCTTTGATGTCCTGAGATATGTATTTGGTCCCTCATTCACTACCAGACCCATTTGACACGCTTATTTTTCCAACCTGGCGAAAGTAGAACCAATGGCGCGGGTGTTATGTCCAAGATTATCGATGTCATAGGCGTACGTCAGCAGCTGTATACTCTAGGAGATTGTACTTTCGCTATTCAGCATTCTCTATTGGAAGTATATTCTCAAGCAGTAGACCGAAGCAGTCGCGCGGGGAGTCGCCTTGTCTGAAACTTCTTTGAGTATCGAACGACCCGGAGATGTCATTCACGACCCTGACGGAGCTTTTGGCATTACTCAACGTCAGTTTACACAGCCGTATTAGTTTTGCGCGGATACCAAATTTGGACATGGAGGATGGAGCCATCTTTTGAAGTTCACGCAAATAAGGAAAGTTCTCTCAGCGCCATTCACTTGGAAATGGCCAAAAACGAATCTTTTGCATATAGCTTTAGCAGCTCATGACTTCCGGTATTAGACCAAGTATCCTCCGGGTAACCAAAAGACATTCATTGGCGAACTGATTTGAGAAGGCGAATCATACCTCCCCAGCGTTGGCGCTGTGTTTAGTACCCGTCACGTAAAAAAAACACCACCAATGAAAAGTACAACAATTTTACTGGTTAAATAAATTTCTCAACAAGATAAAATTTCATAAATAATTAGAAAACAAGCAGCGTAACTGTAAATGAATGTAGCACTGCCTTACTGAGGAGCACAGAAGCCTCAAGAGTATAAAAATGGTTGCCATTTTTATTTCCAAACTTATTTGCATCTTTCATGCAAAGTTTGCATTACATTTTGCAACATTAAGGCAGCTCAATGTTACCTCTTACACCACGCACCGTTCTATCAAACCAACTCTTCCAATTTCGTTTTATTCTTTATCACCATTTGTTCTCTACTGCTTCCGTTCCACTTTCAAATATTTTATCTTACAAAGCTCATTAGTAAAAACTTTTCATAAAGTAAATCAGTTTGAAACTCCATTTCCTCTCCCTCGGCACCTCCTGCATTGCGTTTTCCTCACAGTGATGCCGATTTTCAACTATAACTGCTTTTCATTGCCATAAACTTGTATTTGCTTTCCAATCGACTTTTCATTTCAATTATAATGAGTTTTCACATTTTCTGTCGTGCTCTGCGTCGTTTAGCTCATTAAGTCTGAAGAAAAGTAAAATCGAAACGACGGAGGAAATTATTTATAGTTTGCGTCTAACAACTAGCCGTTTGCCATATTCGTAAATATTTATCAACTGCCATAACATAAAACCAACGGCAAGTCTTAAATCGGCTTATCACATTCTCAAATCACACTTTCCACCTTCGTTTCAGCGGCGCTTTTGGTGGGCTTCGTGCGATTTTGTTTTGTGACCGTGGACGGAGATGACTATAAATAGCAGTTAAGGCAGGTCAAGACTTTGATGTTTTAGTAACGGTATTTAAAAATATAAAAAAAGAGCTTTAACTTTTTTATGGAATTATGGCGGGACCAATTTTTGTAACAACACGAGATGCCCTTGTAAGAACATGACTAAGTTCATTGCTTCTTCTATGGATGTTGATTCAATATCTATTTATAGGAATATACATATAATATATTATATTATATTTATAAAAATCATCCAGTTCTATTTATAATTTCCTGAGGGCACGGATATTAAAGAAAAGTAGAAAATAAGTGCCCCGAAATGAATCGAGATCTTTTAAGGGAATTCAACACAGGTTTTGATTTGTATTGAAACAGGAATTTCCAAGTTTTTCGATTTTCAGTTACGAAACATATGACCAGTAGTAAGTACTAGTAAGATAGATAGAATAAATAGATGAGGATTGCACCGCGACTAAAGATCTATTATGCCCTCTCCTAAGTCACAACAGTCTACTTAGCCCCAGCAAATTGATAAGTTCCAATATACTGCTAGGTGATAATGAGACGATGTGAGCTCTTTTCAGAAAAATTGATCCAAAGGATAAAGCTGCGTCTGCAGACTGCTATGCAGTCAATCAGCAGTTGCTCTAGAGTTTCAGGCTCCCTGTCTGTCGCAGAACCGGTAATTTGCATAAGAAGCTATGCCCATGTTATATAAGTGCTTCTTAAGCTTACAGTGGCCAGTGTAGACAAGTAGCCTGAGCTTATCTCTTGTGAACTTGATTACATATTTAAATCTACTGAGGTTGCAACCACCCTTTAGTAACTTGGCATGGCGCATGCCTTCGAGTTGTTGCCAATACCTCTTCCTGCTAACTCCCCCTTCCTTGCGGAGCCATGCTTTTATGGTATGAAAACCCACCGCGATGAAAAATTCAGGTCCTACTATGTTAGTGGATGCTGCAGAGCGGCCGAGCTCATCAACCAGTTCATTCCTGGATATACCATTGTGACCGGACACCCAGATAAGGTGCGCTTGGTTAGGTGCCGTTAGACTGTTCAGCGGCTCTCTACAATCATCCACCAGTAGCGATTTAACCTAGCGGGCGCCCAGATAAGGTGCACTTGGTTACGTTACGCTTGTCTTTTCAACCGTTCTCTACATTCCTGAATCATTAGCGAATTGATCTCTAGTAGGCAGAGATTGTTCAAAGTGCCACTAGACTGTCCCTAAGTATGGTTATGCGTTCGTTGCGTTGGAGTTTTATCTCTACGCACCGACTTATGGTAAAGAGCTCTGCTTGAAATAAGCTCAGAAAGCTTTCCATTTAAATGGAGAGTTTGGAGCATGGTCTTGCGACTCCTGCGCCAATTCTCTCCGATGTGTTCGACCCTTCGCTGTACCACTTGATTGTACTAGCCCTAAGCAATAGCTCGAAAGTGGAATCATTCTATTCAGCCTTTCAGCTAAGGGTAAACTTGCACTTCTTAGTGAATTTTTACCCTTTCGATAATGCTGTCCCTTGGAAGACTTAAGTCCTTCATACGCTGGAATGAGACTACTTTACCTCTGCCAAACCCTTCTGCTGTCATTCGAAGCAGTGTGTGTTTGGCTTCGACTACAATTTTTGTCACCAAGTTCTGTGATCTTTGAAGATCTTTTTGGGAAACCTATGATGTGCTGTTCTCATTTTTTATCGCTTTCGATTTTTAGTAAAAAATGTCTTCAACAGTATATCCTATATAGTTTGAACTCTAAGTTCAGAAGTGAAGTTCTGTTGCCCATACTAGAGTGTACTGTTTTTTCGGTCCGTAAACCCTGAATTTCTCGACTTCTTCATTATCAGATACTATGCTGATCCTTACTTGTGGTTACTGCCGCGAATTTTAGCTTCTGCTTTTTCGTACTTGTTTTTCTAACTCTGATATAGCTTCGACTTGAGAATCTCACAATTTTGTTGAAGTGTTTCTTTCAAGATACCAAGAAAACATTTAAGAAATCACACATCACTTTACTCGAAAAGAATTCTCACTATGTATACAGACTAAGCCTACACATACATATGTACGTTGCAAATTCCACTACATCGACTTGGCCTTCAATGAAAGCATTAACATCAACACTCATCTCCACCGTCACAGATTATAGACCTGTTTTCCATAGAGAAAACCCAAATCACACTAATACGACTAACATGCTGATAGCGTAGCATAGCATTGGAGCCGCAAATGCAGGTTCCCACACACACATATACGAGTGTGATTCCGACACGGCTTCCAGCGTAATGGCAACCGGACTAAGCTCTATTCACCTGGTGCATTGGAGATATTTTCGAGGCCAGTGTCAAAATTACGCGCTGGAAGGGAAAACTGCTTTCGTGCAGCAGTGCAAAAGAAAACGTCCAACCACAAAATCGTGATGCGCTGTTGATGGCGCGTGCAATGCATGGAAATCCACTTCAACCGCTGGCAGTTTTCAGCCCACCAAAACAACGACAACAGAAAATTGGGAGCACGAAACTGAGAAAATCAATTCTATCTAACTGGATTTGTGGCACCTGGCTGGGGAGGCGAGCCATGGAAATAAAAATCTGTACACGGTCGCACAGCACGCTAGTTGCAACACGTTTATACTGGCGGCATCGAGATGCCGCTATTTTGGTGGAATTATGAGAGATGGAAAATGTTGGCGCACCAAATTGCCAACGAAATACCAAGTTCAACCACGTCGTTGGCAGGAAGAAGCTACGGTCAGCGTTCACGCGGAGCTACACTGCCTTCGGGCTGTTAGCAACGTTGGCAACGACAACGGCATTCCGTGTTGCGCCACAGCAAAATCTGGCTTCAAAGCGCACATGCCTGTCCACGGGTCAATACGGATTTATGCCATCAGACTAAAGCGTGTGAGTATTGCTGGCGCTGGTCTTCTGGACTAGCGGTTATTTATTTGTTTCGCACTTGGTTCGCAGTGCTTTTATTCGAAATTTTTATTGTTGTTGGTCGGGCCATAATGAATTAGCAGCAAAATTTGGAAGCAAAAATTTTATTTCATTAACTTATCAAACCTGGAAAAAGAAGACTAGAAGAACTCAGGAACAACTGTGACTGCACTAGCTGACAACAAAATTGAGTTTGTTCTTCGGAATTGATCGAGCGCCTTCTGTTTAGCTAATGACTGGTTTTGGAAGGCTGTTGACTGTCTCTTCAAATATAAATATTTAATATTAATTTTGACCGGAAAAGTAAACCCACATCCATTCCGGTCTCAGGTACACTTAATAGCTCTGTCTCTGCCTCAAGATCTCTCAGTATACTCACAACCGTTCATCATCCTTTGAGCACAAATCTAGCAATAGCAATGTAATTACTTGCGGTTTTCCTTTATCTTTCTTACCTCGGATTTTAGTCTCCATTACGCGGTTGGAGGCGCAATTCTATACTAAAGAGTTTCAAATACTATAGATTATTATCAAAAATGTGGTCGTTGAATGACTGTGGAAACTTCCAATGTGTATAAACTGATTGCAGACTATCTATGGAATTTCAGGCTACCGACAAAGCTTTTGAAAATGTAAGAAAAGACCATTGTTCTTCAAATCTTGTTCGCTAACACAAAGCTAAGTTGCCCGGAAGTCAAGTTTTCTATTTTTAACATATCGAAAAATTTTAAAACTAAGTTACGAGTCGGTCAAATGAAAGATTTACATATAGCTATAGGAAAATAAAAAGTTTTGATACGTTTGGTGGGATCTTTGATAAATTTCAATTTTAAATTTCGTCTGATTCTTTCACTTTCCAGTCTTTGAGATATAGAAGAGAAACTCACAGAGAATCATTATCTGATAACATTATGTCCGTGTGCAAAAATCGGTTCAATAATTTCCTTACGAAATATTTTTTGATTAAATTTTGCAATGTATACAAGTTTTGTTTACATTTAGTTAAGTCCACAGCCCTTCCTTACCTTTAATCAAGTCAAGAACCTTTTTCTACATATGTATTATGCGATCAATGATCGCTTTGTTTACATTTTCAAGTCATTGACCCTGTTATTTACGTTTTATGCGGTCAAAGACCCTTTTGTTTACATTTAGCCAAGTCAACAAGCTTTGTTTATATTTAGCCAAGTCAACATCCTTGGCTTACATTTGAGGTCACTGACCCTTTCTTAACATTTTATTGGGCCAATTATCCCTTTGTTTAAACTCTGAGGCCATTGAACTTATTGTTTACATTTTGCCGAGGATAATGACCCTTTTGTTTACATTTAGCTATGTCCACAACCTTTGTTTACATTTGACCACTTCTACAATATTTATAGGAAAACTTTTTCATTTGATTAGATATCTTCACGACATTTGCCCCATTGTAATGTAATTTTCGAAGAAATGGTTTTGAATCAAACTACAGCACAATGGAGCCGGCTTTTCTTTTATAAAGTCAGCTGGCAGGCAGCTTCCTCTAAACTGACCTTGTGACCTCCACATCAAATCACATCGGGAATTAGAGTCCCCTAAGCACTGACGAGGCGCGATGCCTATTTTATTTATATATAGCCAGCTGGCAGACAGCTTCTCTTGAGCTCAAGTCATGATTTTTATATCACATCACATCGCGGCGTTAGCATCCCCTAAGCACTCGCTAAGCACGGTGCCTCCTTTTTCTTATAGAGCCAGCTGGCAACCAACCTCCCTTGAAGTCACCCTGTGACTTCCACATGAAATTACATCGAGGCGTTAGAGTCCTTTAAGCACTGGTCAGGCTCAGTTTCTGCTTTACTTGTATAGAGCCAGCTGACCGCCAGTTTCTTGTGAAGTTTACCTCATGACTTTTAAATCAAATCACACCAAGGGGCGATAATCACCTACGTACTAGTCAGGCATGTATACAAGAGAAAAATGTAAGAAAGAGCTAAGTTCGGGTTCCGATTTTAAGAACTTACTATTTCCTAACTAACTGTCAATCTTGTTTCTTTCACTTCGTTCAAAGTTCTTTTTTCGCACCAAACTTCTCTCATAGTTCAATACTTTTGCATTCTTCACCAATTATGATAGTTAGGAATAAGGCATTTACCGAGGAGAGAAAAGAGCTTGCTTGCTTTCCTTTGTGCTGTCGTTCCTTCCTTTCACAGGCAATTTTCAGCGCTACAAAATGAAGGGAAGTGGAAAATGCCTTTGGAAAGACTTTTGATGTGACAAAGGAAACTTTGTGACAAAGTAGCCGTAAGCGGGGCCATACAGTTTGACGGGAAGCTCATAGGCAACGGATGCTTAAATTTAGTAGCGCTTCAAAGAGGAACTGATAGAAACACGCTCTTTTTAACAACAAAAGCACACCGCTTTTCAGCAGAAGAAAAATTTTAGGGACAAAATTTAGAATCACCAAAAAAATTACACCATTTATCAAGCGCTAGAAAGACGTTAAACTCTATTCTTTCAACTGGCATTCATTGAACTTCCTACTGCTTTTTCCGGCAGCTTAAAAAGGAATTATGCACAGAAGTGGACTCGCTGCCATTTTGTAACTTTGTAGTTTTAAGTTTTGCAATTTTATTTCATTTCTTCGTTTTGGCGCAGCGCTGACTCTATTAACCGCCAGCGAATTTCATTTCATTCCAACTTCAGCTTTGTCTTCGTCTTCATCTTTGTCATTTTTCATTCGTGCCCTCTCAGCCCATTCATTCACTAAACGCGAATTTACTCCTAAATTACATCAAAAAGCTGTACGAATATTACCTCCGCTTGAATCAGAAAGCGTCTTGCAGCTTGGCGCCTAGTCGCAGCTAAAATTCGAGTCCGCCAGTTGGTGTTAATTTCACTACTTGCCTCAGCCTCTCTTCAGCGCTTTGTTTTTAAATGAGTCGCGGAATGTCGCAAGAATTTTGTCGGACTCGAAGTTGAAACCACCCTTACTCTCCGCTATACATACAAGTAATTATGCAAAGAAAGTTGTGCGAAGGAATCAAGTGAAGTGCAGTTTAGCATGAAAATTTATGACAGGGACAAGCTCAGAGCTCAGGGTATCAGTTTTGCTGTGCGGTAGCAGTGGCAGATCCCAAGCAGCGACGGCGGTAGGAGCAAGTTTGACGACGCAGATATGAAGTGGCCAGCTAAGCCAACTTAAGCTATCAGGCGAAAGCAAGAGCTTTACGAACAAGATTTTCATTATAAATTAAAAATGGATGAGAGCGGACTATTATAAGTCAAGTCAACTTAAGAAGACACGATTCATTTTGTACGCCAAGTAATTGATATGCACTTCGTTAGCCGGAGATAATATTTCAGTATTTTAGTTGGAATGAGATGGGGGTAGCAAAGGCAGGGGGTAGCAAAGGTGGTTTGTTCATGTCAGTTTGTTCACGAGATTTTGTATCCAGTTTCGTTGCCACCTATCAAAAAAAATAAACCAAAAAATAAACCAAAAAAATTTAGATCATGCATAAAATTCAATCCTTTTCACTAAACTATGACTGCAAAGTTAATATTATTATATAACGGAAAATATTTTTGACAAGCGTTGCCACCTTTTTCGAATTTTTTTTCTATTACATTGATAAACTAAATAAAAATAATAAGTGGTTTACAGCAGTATAAATAAGTTTTGCTGAACTTTTTTTCAAAGTGTTGCCGGTTTTAAATTGTTGCCACCTTTTAGAAAATATTAAAAATATTAAGCCAAAAAAATTTAATTTTTAAAATTTATTACTTTTCACTAAACTACGACTACAAAGTTAATATTATTATATTACTGAAAACAAGGTGTTGCCAGATTCCAAAAAAACAAATTAAACCAAACACTTTCGAAAAGTAAATTTCTATATTTTTGTCAAAATATGGCTATAAAAGTTGATATTACTATGTTTAAAAAAATATTTATGACAAAGGTTGCCATGTGTTTCGTTTTTTTTTTAAGTGTTGCCGGTTTTAAGCTATTGTCACTTCGCTTTACACTAAACCATAACTACAAAATTAATATTGTTAAATTACTGAAAATATTTTTGACAAGGGTTGCCACCTGTTTCGAACTTTTCTATTACATTTATAAAATATATAAATCAAAATAATAACGGCTGAGCAACAGAATAAATAACTTCTGCTGAATTTTTTTTTAAATTGTTGCCGGTTTTAAAATGTTGCCGCCTTTTAGAAAATATTTAAAATATTAAACTAAAAATGTAAAGACTGCAAACTTATTTATCTTTATTAAAAAGGTCACAAAAGTTGATATTATTATATTACCGAAAATATTTTTGACAAGGGTTGCCACCTGTTGCAGATATTTTTTGTTAAATTGATAAAATAATAAAAATACTAAGAGGTGCCCAACTGTATAAATAACTTCTGCTGAAATTTTTTTTTAAAGTGTTGCCGGTTTTAAACTTCTGCCACCTTCTAAAAAAATTAAATCCGAAAAAAATGTTAACATATAAATATCTTTACTTTTCACTAAAAAATGGCTATAAAAGTTACAATTATTATATAACTGAAAATATTTTTGCAAAGAGTTGCCACCTATTTTTTTCATTACACTGATAAAATTTAAAAAATTTTGCAAATTAAACCTCAGCATAAATAACTGTTGCTGAAAATTTTTGAAAAATGTTGCCAGTTTGAAGGTGTTGCCACCTTTTATAAATTTTTATAAAATATTAAACCAAAATGAAAATCATAAATGTCTTTACTTTTCACTTAAATATGGCTATAAAAACTTATATATGACAGAAAATATTTTTGACAAGGGTTGCCGCCTGTTTCGGTTTTTTCACCTAAATTGATAAAGCAAATAAAATAATTCAAGATGAACATAAGTATAATATAAATAATTTCTGCTTAAAAAATTTTAAGAAGGGTTGACAGTTTGAAACCGTTGCCACCTTTTAAAAAACCAAAAAATTTAAAATCATAAATTTCTTTTCTTTTCACAAAATATGGCTGAAAAAGATTAGATTCGTGTCGAAACAGTTGCTGAAGACTTTAAAGCAAAATTTATTTTAGCAACATTTTAGAACCAACCTAATGTACAATTTAAGTATTAAAGCCGATAAGTATGTCAGAGTCATTTGGTGCACGTTTGCAGCAAATCAAACTAAGCATTGACACAATTGACTCCAAACGCCGACAGGATACGGAAAGACGACTCACACATGCACATAAATACATAGAAAAAAAACGACTAAAAATTGTGCCAAACGAAATCTAATACGAAATGTGCTAACCGTGCAAACAAAGGAATAAACATTGCAGAGCAGCAATAAAGCCACATGCATACAAAGCCACTCACACTCGCACACACACGCACAACGTAATCCAATTACATGTAACGTGCAACCAAATGGGATAAAACTATCGATGGCATCAAGTGGGCGCGAGGTAGGAATGTAGGTGAGTGCGCTTGCTTTACAGTGGATTGCATAGGTGCATGCATGGAAGGGATCGAAGTACACAGACTTGGCGCTCCAATCATGCATATTCCTTATGTAATAAGCTTAGGTTACAGATATTTTGTAGATTTTATCACTGATGTGTGCTGAGTTGTTTCAACCTGAAGCCAAACATAAGGTACAAATTGAAGGATTTACACTGGTTACCAAGAACAAAATGGACCTTTGGAAAAATTGTATATTTAATATCATACAATGACATGTTTGAGAAAACGACGTACCAAACACTTGCCTTCCAACATGTGTTCATTGGCTATCTGCAAAGCAAGCAATATTCAACAAAAAACGTATATCCTTTGCTTTATCGAGTCTCCAAAATTTAATAAAGAATGTCTTATAGCAAGGCGTTTGTATGTGAAGCCAAGTATGCGTCTGTCTTTTGCTGCAAACTTCGGCAAACACAAGGAAACCAGCCAGCAAACGCAGACACATACAAACACATAACCACATGACGAAGAAATTGTTGAAAATAGGGTGCCGATGGAGGAAGTTTACTGCTAACTTTGTGGCTGAAGAAGAGGAAAAAGAGAAAACTGAGAAAAAGCTTATGAGATTTCAGTTGCTGGCTTAATCGAATTGAAAAACACATGTACAAAGGAAATGTTATATAGAGGATGTGACTGAAAACGGAAAAAAATGCTAAAAATTGTGTAGTTGCTGTGTGGGCGGGTGAGTTTATGGGCGTGACTTCCGCGTGTCGCTTTGAAAACGCTTGCAAACAGCGATGCACAAACACAGATTGATGTGAGGGGAAGTTTGGCGGAGGCTTCATGCTATTGATAATAATGTTATAACGGAAACTTAATATCTGTAAATGGAATGCACTTAAAAATGAATTTTTGTGTACTTTGAAACAAAAAGTAGACAAAAAATTCACCTTTTTTACAATTTTTTTTACAAACTCGCCGAAGTTAAAGTGAGTTATATATATAAATATTGCAGTCTGTTTCGCCATAACAGTTATTTTGAGCTGCTAGTGGTTACAACTGCTTTATTAGAGAGAAAAGGAGGACAGATTAAAGCATATCCACAGGCGCATTTAATTTTCTTTAATATGGAAGCGAATGTAAATTGAATTGTCAATGAAAATTAAAAAAAGAAGAAAAATCCTTAACTTCTGTTACAACAAAGCCATAATACCCTTCACAAATACCATAAATTCCCCAGAAAAAC
This sequence comes from Bactrocera tryoni, assembly GCF_016617805.1. Lineage (NCBI taxonomy): Eukaryota > Metazoa > Arthropoda > Insecta > Diptera > Tephritidae > Bactrocera > Bactrocera tryoni. Next base: position 74,405,579 of record NC_052501.1, read on the forward strand.
GTCATTTTCATAGCTCGGTTTGTATGGCAGCTATATGTTATTGTTGTCCGATCTGAAAACTTTTTTCAGATTTTGTAGCAATGCTTTGGATAATAATTCACACCAAATTTTTTAAAGATATCTTGTCAAATAAAAAAATTTTTAGTACAAGAACTGCATTTAGACCGATCAGTTTATATGACAGCTATATGCCATAGTAGTCCGATTGATAAAATTTCTTGGATATTTGTAGCACTATCTCAGGCAATAACTCATGCCAAATTTTATGAAGCTAAGTCGTTAAATGAAAAAGTTTTTCATACAAGCACTTGACATCAATCGTTCAGTTTATATGACAGCTATATGCTATAGTAGTCTGATATCGGCGATTCAGACAAATGAGCAGCTTCTTGATGAAGAAATTACGTTTGCAAAATTTCAGATTGATATCTTCAAAACTGAGGAACTAGTTCGCGTGTATACAGACGGATGCACTGGCGGACAGATGGACATGGCTAAATCAACTCAGCTCATTATGCTGATCATTAAGGAGCTAAGTGTTATAAGCTTCGCTTCAAAATTAAAATACCCTGCTTAGGTTACAAATATAAAATTTGACATTAATAAATAAAGATATGAAAATGTAGCATATCCTTAGGCGCACTCACAAAATATAGTATGATAATATTAAATTCCAAGTTTTGAAATTAATATAAGCTTTTGTAAAATGAGACTTACCGAAATCTTTTTTTTTTGAATATTATAAATCATGCCGTTATGGTAAAAAAAATAAAATAAAAATAAAAGCTGTGAGCATATGCATATGTACATACATATACATACATAAATATTTTATATATAAGAATATTAACAAACGCATAAATTGAAAATAAATATAAACAGCTAACTGTTTTAAATCGCTGAGAAAGAAATAAAAACCTTTTGAATAAACCTTCAACTATAAGGAAAACCGGAAAATAATTAATATATCCTCAGGCGTTAGTTAATATTTTTAATTTTAATTACCTCTTGCAAACGATAATTGGAAAACAAAACTATTTATCATTTTTAATTCTGTCTGTTCTTTGCCATAGCTTTTTGAAAAGAAGCGCAAAATATAGCATATCTTCAGAAAATATAGCATACCAAAAGGCGCGACTTTAAAATACACTTTTTAAATGCGTGCAACCATTAGACTATTTCAGAATGGAAAACCACATATGCATAACACACATAAACAGAAACATAACTTCAACTTTTGAATGGAAAAAAGCATTAGTATAGCTTCAGGCGCATATTAATATTAAAAAAAAATAGTTAATTTATAATATTTGAATTGGAATACATATTGTTCATGACAACACTTATCACGCGTTCAAATCAATAAGCGCAAAAAAAACTTAGCATATACACAGGCGCCATTTCAAATTTCAACCATGAAATGACTTGTATTTGCAAGTTTACTTACCTATTAAAAAGTAAAACCCGATGAAAAAATAAAGAAAAAGAAAGCTGCTAATTTGTAAAGGTCTTCAAAATATATAGCATATCTTCAGGCGTGATTTTAAAATATACTTTTTAATGAGTGCAAACACAAAGCTGTTTAAGAATGGAAACCACATATGCATAACACACAAAACCAGCAACATAACTACAAATTTTGAAAGAAAAAAGACATTAGCATAGCTTTAGGCGCATATTAAAATTACAAATTTCAATTGATATTTACCACTTGAGTGCAACTTTAATGAGTGCGACTACAAAGCTGTTTAAGAATGGAAAACTACATATACATAACACACAAAAACAAATTTTGAAAGACAAAAAACATTAGCACAGCTTTAGGCGCATATTAAAATTGAAAATTTTAATTGATATTTACCACTTGAATTAGAACACATATTGCTTATCATAACACTTATCACCCGTTCAAATCAATAAGCGCAAAAAAACTTAGCATATACACAGGCGCCATTTCAAATTTCAACTATTAAATGACTTGAATTTTACAGCTACTGCAAGATTGCAAACCGAAAAATTTTTATAATCCTTCTACCCACTCACCTCTTGTCTTACATACACAAATCGTTAGCTAGTCACTCAGCTAAACCCAGACTCAAACGCGCACTGCTGCTTAAAAGTCAGTTACTTTCACAGCGTTCAAATTTACTTAATATCTCCGCCGCGTTGCTCTTACCAGCTCAGGTTTATTTCAAAATACGTTGGCGCCTGAATTGCTTTTGTCACGCATTTTCGGTGTGTGGCTGGTTGCTGAAATGTTCCTCAAATTTTCATTTTCGTAGCTGTATGGTCTTTCAGAGACAAGAATTTTATTAACTTTGGCCACCTCCACACTGTTTTCCGCTTTTTATTTTGCACTGCATCCTCCAGAAAATTCAATAGACTCGTCAAATGTCTCTTTCCTTACCACACCGTTACGTGTTGCCAATTTCGTTTCGGGCACTTCCGCTTGAGTCTCAGTTATTGCTGAAAATTGCTTGCCTTTCCAACTTTTCACACATGAACACCTCGTCCCAAACGAGTTTTTGCCTTTTTGAAAACACGACGTGCGAGGTAAAAACTGCTCACAGAGAGACTGTCCATTTCTTCGTTTTGGTGCTTAAATTGATATTGAAGTTTAAGCTGACGCCGAAATTAAAATTGAGACCGTCGAAAGAGCTGCTGATTGTAACGAAACCTGAATTTTGCAATAGGGTCCAACAAAAACGTCTACAGAAAAGAATAACGGAGTGTTGTAGGAAGGAAGGTAGTTTGAAAAGTTGGCTTGTATTTCTAATAAGTTTTCAGCTGTCTCACCATTTAAGTTTGCTATCTAGTCGAGTTTTATCAGATGCAATTGGAGGATTTGAAAACATGGAAACTCCTCAATATTGTCCATGGACCATAAAATACTAAATTTCATTCTCAACAGGTACCGAAAACAAAACTCTTTCGACCTAACAGCTTTCACGGCACTGTCCACCAAGTCAGATACATGAATTTGCGATAAAGTCCACCGTAGGTAGCAGCAAAACTCACCTGAACTTACAGCTTTCAAGTCACTTTCCGAAAAGTCAGACTGATTTCTGATGTCACGAACTTATTCTAAAGTAGAACCTCCTACTTAGGTATTGCTATGAAAGACATAGGACGAAAAAACTACCTATAAACGAGCATTATACGAACAACAAACTAGTTGAGGTAATCCTGAAAGAAAGTAGGAGTTCTTGCCCATGACCTGACAAACTCATCTTCTTCTATACAGCTTCTGCAGAGGGCGTCTGGTAGGATTCCCAGCCTTACTGTGTAGACGCCAAAAGGGCAATAATTTGTTAACAGTCACAATACTAGAGAGGAGCTAGCCTTACTGAGGGCAAAGAGATTACTCTTGGATCGATCTTGAGCCAAAAAGCTTTTGCGACAGCTCAATTACCAATGATGGCCCAGCGCTGGTCAAGCTTCCGTGAAGTCCAGCTATCTAGTGGTAGAACACAAAAGGATGCAAGAGCACCGACCCTCTTCCATTCTACCAATAGCGGTTCTAGGGTGCATTTTCTTTCTAGCTCATCTGCTTTAAAATTTCTTGCGATTCCGCTGTGGCCTGGCACCCATACCAGTCTTATCACAAGATACTCGAGGCTATTCATAGCGAAGTTAGGCACTCTTTGACCAGCCCTGAACGCACTGTTAATGAGCTTTGCTATCTGAGTGTCTGGTGACTTCTCTAAAGAAGGCTGCACTCCGGAGCAGCATATCTACTGCTACTTTAATGGCGACAACCTCGTCCTGGAAGACACTGCAATAGTCACCAAGTCTGAAGCTTGATAGAGAGCTTCTGACAAGAAACCGCTCCACCAACCTTCCCCCCAACCACCTTTGACCCGTAAAGTGGCTCACTGCCGGCTTCTTTCCATCCATAACTTCCCCGCCGGTATATGGGTAGAGAAGAAGCGGCCAGAGTTCGGTTTGGCGACTCCGTGAACCAAGTGATCCGGTATGAAGACAAAATGAGTGAAGATTTCCTAGTGTTCAGACATATGTCATTTTAGAAACTCAGACACTCTAAGTCTGATGGCAACTTTCGCAGTCGTACATCCTCTGACGGTGTCTACGGCCAATATGTGCAAGATGGCGTTAAGTGCCATGGTTTGAATGGATCTTAGTGGACCACACATGATGTTGAGCGCCGCCCGTTGAACTGACTCGAGTTTCTTTGCAAGTGTGGTATTTTCTAGAGCTCTCTACCACATAAAGACATAATGCGCTTGACTATGGTGTCGTAGAGCCAGAAGATCACTTTCTTTGAAAGACTGCATCTTTTCCCAATGGCTCCTCTACAGCAGTACAAGGCAATCAATGCCTTTCTTGCTCTTTCTTCGATATTTGGCTGCCATGAAAGCTTCCTATACAGAAAGAGCCATATATACTCCACTGTAACCTTTGGTTGTCGGATGTCTTCCATTTGCGGCAGCGATACCACCGTTGGGATTAGTGCTAGGGCTAATGATGAGAACTATGTTAGAGGAAATTATCACATAACAATGGTATTTAATTCTCATTTAGTAAGTTAGTTGAGTCTCGACTGTGAACCCCATCTAGTCAATTTTAGTCTAGACTATGAACCCAATCTAATCAATTTTTCTAGGAAATAGCTTTTCTAAGTAATCAACAGCATATGTAATGTAATGATGTCCTTCGTCACAAATTCCACACCTCTCCAACTTGCTATTTTGCATTCATTCCACTCCAATAAATAGCTATTTCCTTCTTTTCATCCGAGTAGATTTTGTGTAGTCAACTCGAAGACCAATTGCGACCTCCGACAGCACAGTCTCACCCTCAAATGCAATCACATGATCAATATACGTTTGCAGATTTCTCTACTTCTAGAGACTACAGTGCCGAATCTCCGCTTTTCATTTCACATTTCACGTTTCCTTGGATGTATTGCGAGCACATCAGCCAAGCAGGTGCGAAATAGTCACATTTGTCCGCTGCAGTTGGGCGTTCAATGCAGAAACTTGGCAACTTAGCAAATTGCTGAAACTTGAAATATGGTTAAAGCAAAGCACAAATGGAAATCGCTTCGCCAACCAGCGGCGGCTATTGTGTGGAAGAGCTCGTGATAGTAAGGAATACAACTCAAAATCGTGGCAAGGCAGCAAGTTGAAGAAAGGTGTAAACTTTGCAAGGACACCGCACTGCTGGAGATGTATGTAAATGTATTGATGTTGAGCTATATATCTACATATATATAAGTTGCTTGCTGTCCATTTAAATGGAAAATATTACCGCAGTGAAGCGGAGAGACGGAAGAGAAAGTGTGGTAGGAATTATGATAATAGCTGCCGCAAGAATGAGTAATACGAGTAAGAGAAATCTTAGAGGGTTACAAAATGTGACTCACTGATGACTTAGATGGTGTTGAAATATGCAATTTAAATAAAAGAGACTCATTTTTCAAGAATTAGTTGGTAAGATAGTGATCGGAGAGGCAGAGAGAGAGAGAGCGAGGTATGGAACTCCCGATCTAAAAGTAAAACCCGATTAAAAAGTAAAAAAAAGATAGCTCACCGATGCGAAATTTGTTTTCAATCTTCCACTGTTCGGTGTAATACCCGTACACTTTCAAAAAAAAAGTTGTTGGAAAGTTGCCACCTGACTGAAAAAATCAATCATAAAAATTTGTTACGAGAGACTGAAACTGCTGTACTAGCAGCAAATTAGGAGATTAAGGTGAGCTTACGATTGACATATTCTTTGCAGTGGAGTTGCCACCTGCATAAAATTTTTACTTTAAAAATAAATTATAATAAATATTGTAGTAATAAATTAAAAATAAATAGCTAAAAATATTTCTTACACTGAAGGAATTTAAGAGAGTTTTGGTTTGAGAGTATTTGGTTATATTTTGAGAAGTGTTGCCACCGGGGAAAAAATATTAGCACCTAATTAGAAAAACAATGATGGTAGTTCAAAAACATAGCTTTAAATAATAAATTTATTTTAAGAAATAGTACGATAAAAAAATTTTGAGAAGAGCTGCCACCAGTTTCACCAAAAATAAAATATATGTTATGATATACATATGTATGTGTATAACTAACTTAAGAGGTTAGAAAAAACTTACGGTTGAACAAAATTTTTGGAAGTGTTGCCACCTGAAAAAAAAGATTATCACATAATTATAAGGGTAAAGATAATAATTAAAAATTATCTTTAAGAAATAGTAACAATAAAAAATATTTGAGAAGAGCTGCCACTCGTTTAAAAAACTTTATAATAAATATTGAAACTATAAATGAAAAATAAATAATTACCAAATAGGTAACGACTGAAGGCTTTTAAGAGAGTTTGTATTTGCAAATAATTTGTTAAGTGTTGCCACGCGAAAATAAATATTAGCACATAATTAGAAAGATAATTATCATTACTTAAAAATGGCTCTAAGAAAAGACTTTTCTAGAAACGAGTATAATAAATAAAATTTTAAAAGAGCTGCCACCTGTTTTATTATATTACATTGATATCAAAAATTAAATATACAAATTTTACGGTATAAATAACTAGCCAATGTGGTTAAAAATACTTACGAATGAAAAAAATTTTTGGAAGGGTTGCCACCTGAAAAAAAATTTGCAAAAAATTAGAAGGGTAAAAATAGTAATAAAGAAACGGTTTTAAGAAATACAGCTTTTTATGAAATAATACAATAAAAAATTTGTTTGAGAAGAGCTGCAATCCTTTTTAACTTTTTTTTATATACCACTGGCAAAAATAAAATATACATACATATGTATGTTATGGTATATACATACATATAACTAGCTAATGAGGTTAAAAAATATTAAGATCGAAAAAAATTTGGTAAGGGTTGCCACCTGAAAAAATATTAGCAGAAAATAAGAAAAGTAAAAATAATAATTTAAAATACAGCTTTAAGAAATAGTAAAAAAAAATGTTAAGAAGAGCTGCCACCTTTTTAAGTACTTTATAATAAATATTGAAATGAAAAGTAATATTTAATCAAACAACCTGAAATTAGGCAACGTTACAAATATTTTTGACCTTCATAATAAAAACGGGCTCTCAAAAAGAATTCAAAACTATTTTATAAAAATATACATATGAAAAAAAATTATGAAAAATATTTTCCGCACACCCTAATGTAAACGCACACATATGTATATTTACACTTATGCGCATATGCCGATAAAATAAAAATCCTTTTCGAAATCTCTAAGTAACTATTAAGCACTCCACTCCCGCTAAATTAAAATGCTTTTTCCCTCTCATCGCACTATGCATTTGCACTGCACAACAACAACAGCACCGCAAAACAACAATAATAAAAGCAAACGGCTTGGCATTTGTATGAGTGCAATGCAAACTTTTACCTTTCATCTTTGCGGTGAACCGCACCAAAGCGGTATGCCAACTTAATCTGTGTAAGCCAACAAAGCACGAACAACAACAAAAGCAATAACAGACACACACATTCGCATTGTGAAGCGAGTGTGTGTGCGCTGTGTTTATTTGTGTGCACATAAGCATCTCGAGCATTTATTCTACGAATTTATGTTATCCATTAAGATTTTATTTCGCACATGGCACACACACACATACATACTAACACAGATATGTGTAAACACACAGAGAAAGTATGTATTTTGAATGCAAGTAACAGCCCGCTCGCTTAATAGCGGCATTCACTTTTACCGGAGCTTTTAGGTCATGAGGAGGTTTACATACGAACTAACGGCACATTTTCGCACACCTGTACAGTTGATGTGGAATATGGAGAAAAGTAAAGTTTTACGCTTCGATACACAAGTATTATAAAACAAGAGAACTTGACTGCACCGCACAAGTTTCGAGAGTAATTCCAAGAAGAACATGGTGCTTGTCTAAATAGGCGTACTTAAGAACGCTGCAACTGTGTGGGTTGAAACTAATGTATGAAATTGGAAAAATATCTTCAAGCATTTGATTATATTTCAGTATTTTTGTGGGTGAAGAACATCGTCTAGTGAAGTTTACTATAAATGTACGACAAACGCTGGATTTCAGGCCGTAGTATAAGCAATCTTTGTGTTAAGGACTTGCCATCTGTTTAATATTTGATATAAAAAAAAATTAAGGGAAAAAAACGATAGGATAAAGAATTGTTGCAAGAGCAGTAAACAAACGACACCTAACATTTTTTCCACAATAGGTTGCCAGCTTGTAAAAAATATTGTTTCATACAATCAATAAAAAAGTACATGTAATAATTATTACAATAAGGATATTAGGCTGAAGAGGTGTAAAAAGGCGCGCAGTTGAAAATATTTTTGGGAAGTGTTGCCACCTATTACAAATGTTTTTAGTCATTGAAAACAAAAAACAAAAAAAAAATATTGCAATAATAATATTAAACCAAAGTGGTGTAAAACGTCCCGCGGTTTAAAAAAAAATTTGGAAGTATTGCCACCTGCGAAAAATTTTATTAGTCAATTACAATACGAAAATAAATATAAAATAATAAACAAAAATAAATAATACAATAACATAACTCGTTTATACAATATTTCATTGGGTGGCATATTTTAGAAAGGTTGCCACCTGTTTGAATATTTGAATAAAAAAACGATAGGGTTAAGAATTAATGCAATATGACAGCAAGACTGCAGTAAACCTAAAATAAATACACCTGAAATTTTTTCTGCTACAGATTGAAATTTTTTTCTGCTACATAATGCCACCTCTTCAAAATTCGTTGTTCCTTGAAATCTAATCAAATACTTTTATTAAACAAAAAAATTAAATTAATTATTTAAGTAAGTACATTAAATTGAGGAAGTTAAAAATACGCTCATTTGAAATTTTTTTTCGGAAGTGCTGCCACCTGTTACAATTTTATTAATCAATTACGATGCTAAAATCAATAAATAATAACATACAATAAAAATTATAGCGTATTTAAAAAACTATTTGCTTCAGTAGGATATTTTAGAAAGGTTGCCAACTGTTCGAAATTTTTTTTATTAAAAAATCAAACCTGATAAAATAAGAAAACAATAAAGCTTGGTTTTAAACCCCCTATGGTTTTATTTTTGGAAGGTGTTGCCACCTGTTTCAAAATTTGTTAGTCAATTAGAAACCTAAAATAAATAAATAATATAATAAGGGTGTCAATTATAGCATATTTAAAAAATATTCGAAAAAATTTCGAAACGGTGGCAACTTTTCTAAAACACACAGAAAGGTTGCCACCGGTTCGAAATTTTTAATACTTTTTACAAAACCTGATAAAATAAGAATAGCATAAAATAAGGGTTTAAATTCTCTATTGTTTTATCTTAGGAAGAGATGCCACCTGTTACAATTTTAGTAGTCAATTAAAATGGATTCAAACACACTTACGACATATTTCCTGTACCACTTACACTTACCACCTGTTACAAATTTTTGTAAATTAAGCGTGACATACCTCTGAGTTTCTTCCTGACTGCTGACAGGAGCTCCTTTCTCTACCTCATTTTTTGACATTTTACTGATTATTCAATAACTTAAGCGCGTAATTCAGTGCCATGCACTTAAAATATGAAATTTAGAAATCTTATTAGTATTTCACCTTCACACACACTCTTGAGAGAAGTTTACCACGCACCAGCTGCGCCAGGCCCTGCCGATAACACCGTTGCTTGAAGCCAAAGGAAGGCGCAGAGTTGAATTAAAATTTCATAATTTCGCAAGAGCATGTATGTATCATGTACAAACACACTTTTGCGTCTCATACGAATTTGTGCTCGTGGATTCTTCTTCGGCTGAATTTTCACTTTATAAATATTTCGTACTCTCTGCAGTTCGCGCGTTCTTCAGTTGAGCGTTTCAGTATTTTGAGGTAATTAAATATTTATGCGATATGAGCGTGCATGTGGCACAAAGACGGCGTCAAGCAAAAACTGTGAAAAGCAATGTAGAGCCGACTGCGAACAGCTGAGTTGCCGTGGAGCAGAGTCAGCAACAATCGGCTGCAACAATGACAAATTCACAGTGTCGTCGCCATCAGCAGAAATTACGGCAACAAAGGTGATATAACAACAACAATAAACCCAGCAAGGCAAGAAGAATGGTATGGAGCAAGGCTACACCGCCTAAAAGCAGGCACTAACAATCAATTAGGTGTAGCAGGCGTTATGAGGTGCTGGCGGTGGTAGTTAAGCACAAGTTATTTATGGATATGTGTAGTAGGGTTAATATTTCAAAAAGAATAAATATGACATTGAAATATAAAAACTCCAAGGTTATAAAATGGATCTGATTAAGGTATTTAATAGTGTGACTTGTGACTCTCTTTACCTTTATTCATCTTTAAAACCCATTTTAGTCCTCTACATAAGGCTATTCACCTAAATTGTAATTGTTGATTTTTGGAAATCTTGACTAATTTCATTTCACTTTTGAAATATTCGACGAGCTTTCCATGACATTAATTTAAGAAACCATGAACCATTGACGATGCAACAAGTTAAAGAGCAATCCTAAAGGAATTCGCTTCTTAAATTCAATAGGAACGGAAGTTACAAGCATTCCAACCTCTTTAAGACCCAGAATATAAAGTCTGTTAAATTTGTATTTCGTGCTATCGGAAGCAGGCAAACTGAGATACAGTATGTGAAAGCAAATTGAACGGAAGTTCTTAAAGATTCTTTAAGGACCTTGGTAAATTTAAGCTGTCGAGTTTTGTGAATCTGGGAGACAGCGAGACTAGTTTATCTCTTCAATCTCCCCTAAATCCTACTTCACGGCTATCACTTCCGGCTGGTCTAAGATATGTACTCAGATATATCAAATTGGAACAAAATTTACCTTTGAGTTCTTTCATAACCTTATGAAAGAAAATCTCTCTGACAAATAAAAGCTGTTTTGACATTTGGCGCGAAAATGGACGATAAAGTTGGTGCAGAAATATACTACCCAGAGTTAGGCATAAGGCAACCTTTTAAGCTGCCGAACCACTGTAGTGTATTACAAGCTGAGGTCTTTGCTATTGCGGAACCTGCGGAGCTGGGCTCTTATGTAACCGCAGGCAATTTCTACGTGGACAGCCAAGCAGCAATCAAGGCAGTAATCTCGTCTCACATATCGGCCAGAAGTGTCTTAGGAAGTGGAAAGTGGAAAGTGTTGCCAGAAGCAAGGAACTTTACTGCTATTGGGTTTTAGGCCACAAAGGCATCGAGGGCAATAAAAAACGAGATTTCCAAAAATTACCCGAAAACGTGATCAACAGCGGGAAATCCATTCATTGTCTATACGACGATGTCGAAAAAAATCAAAACCCCGATAGAACGAGCTACCTGAGTGCAAAACTGCTTAAGTCATGTGCAAAACTGTAGATTGGAAGTACACAAAATTCCTATTGGCAGTCGTTAGAAGAGACTTTATGAACATGATGGGAGTACCAACTGCTCACTGTCTGGTGGCGACATACGCTCGCAGAATGGGGCTGACAGATCGAGAAGACTGCAGGAAATGTAAAGAGCAAGGCATCAAGTAACCAATGGAGCATCTCTTGGGCACTCGCAAGACTTCACTGTAAGAATCTTCGGTTTCCACGGTATGATACACTGGAGGTGGTATCGATAGTGAAGCCACAGCGACTGTTAAAATTCCCGTGAAGCGCAGGCGTTCTAAAGAATGACTACTCCTCAACGTCTTAGTAACTGAACTCCATCTGGTATCGCAAAGGATCAAAACTGGTCTATGCGTGACTTATTGACCCACTAGATTAACGTAAACTAACCTATCATATTATCAAGTACACAGAGTTAAGCAAACTAGACGAGTTTCTAAGAATTGGCAGTACAGATTTATACTTGTACTTAACACGCCAAACATTTGGTTTAGCAACTTTTTTGTTTTGGTTTTTCTCCCACTTTCAGTGAGCAGGTGATTTCACGTTTTTGGCCGATCGACTGGCCACCAAAATACCACACCGTTAATATCACATCTCTCCCTGTGGAGATGTAAAGTCTCAAGCAAAATATCACGCGTGTCATTTAGCCAGTAACAAGTCGAAATGCTCGAACGAGTCATCGAAAATGCGGACTGAACAAATGGTCAGATGATCCAGAGAGACGTAGCCGCAGCCAATATTTGAAAGCGAAAATCTTCAAAAAATAGATCTCAAAAAATGTTCTTTCGAATGATAATGAACATTCACAATTGGAAATTTTCATTTGTCATTTGAACCAAACACAATGGTATGGTAAAACTGATCTAAAATATGGAAAACGAAACTTGATAGTATCCCCAGTGCAGCTATACCACTTTGATGAGGTATCCGGATACCCTTTTGTATGAATTCAACTCGATAACTATGTTGTTGAGCGCAGAGAAATAGCTAACGTCTGGTTGATTATCTTAAATTTCCTACTGTGAAATTCTATGCATTAAGGCCTTCTTATCAATGAAAATTGTTTGCAGCATATTTCCTTTTATTTTCCGTTCATCTATAAAAACAACCATTTATTAGCCCAATCCAACCATTAACAGTAATTGGTGCGATTACGCACAAGCTGAGGTCATTTAAGGGTTAATAGCAGCACATAGATTACTAGTTATCGCCGTTTAACCCTAAGCGCTCTAATCGTAACACAAAACCTTTTATAAAAGCAGTACATATGTGTAATATATATACTATATACATATATCTTATATACTTACATGTATGTTGAAAATTAATGTTGTTGAGTTCTCTATTACTAACGCACACATATATTATATGGAATAGAAAACCAGTAAGCAGCGATGGAATCAAATCACGAATCAAATTGGATAGTAAAAAAATCAGCAAACTCTTTTTGGCCACGCAGGCCACTATGTACAAAATCCCAAAGCTAGAGACATTTTATTTAACCACGACTCTCGTCAAGCAACTTGACAACAGCCGCTTTGCAGTGACATTGCATTTCGAGCGCAATTTACTGTAAATGACTCCATTAATGTGCTTCTCTTCTTTGGACTCTCATCTTTTTATATTCTGGCAACAAAGTTGCTAAGGAGAGTATTATAGTTTTGTTCACATAACGGTTGTTTGTAAGTCCTAAAACTAAAAGAGTCAGATATAGGGTTATATATACCAAAGTGATCAGGGTGACGAGTAGAGTCGAAATCCGGATGTCTGTCTGTCCGTCTGTCCGTCCGTGCAAGCTGTAACTTGAGTAAAAATTGAGATATCATGATGAAACTTGGTACACGTATTTCTTGGCTCCATAAGAAGGTTAAGTTGGAAGATGGGCAAAATCGGTCAACTGCCATAACTGTGTCATAACTAAGCCATAAATAAAGATATTAAAGTGAAATTTGGCACAAAGGATCGCATTAGGGAGGGGCATATTTGGACGTAACTTTTTTGGAAAAGTGGGCGTGGCCCCGCCCCCTACTAAGTTTTTTGTACATATCTCGGAAGCTACTATAGCTATGCCAACCTAACTCTACAGAGTCGTTTCCTTCAGGCATTTTCATATACAGTTCAAAAATGAAAGAAATCGGATAATAACCACGCCCACCTCCCATACAAAGGTTATGTTGAAAATCACTAAAAGTGCGTTAACCGACTAACAAAAAACGTCAGAAACACTAAATTTTACGGAAGAAATTGCAGAAGGAAACTGCACCCAAGCTTTTTTTAAAAATTGAAAATGGGCGTGGCCTCGCCCATTTATGGACCAAAAACCATATCTCAGGAACTACTAGATCGATTTCAATGAAATTCGGTATATAATATTTTCTTAACACCCTGATGACATGTACGAAATATGGGTGAAATCGGTTCACAACCAGGCCTTCTTACAATATAACGCTATTTTGAATTCCATCTGATGCCTTCTCTGTATAATATATACATTAGGAACCAATGATGATAGCGGAATAAAACTTTACACAAATACGGTATTTGAAAAATATGTAAATGACGGATAATGAAATCTCGATTATCACTTTATCATGCGAGAGTATAAAATGTTCGGTGACACCCGAACTTAGCCCTACCTTACTTGTTCGAGGTAGTTTGCAGTTTAAGGCATCAAGTTTGATTGTTCGCTCTAAATTAGATTCCTTATGCCGCCGAGCATTAAGAACATACATATATTACTAATATAAAAAGTTACGACTCATTTATTTTCGCTTATCAAGCGAGCAACCGCAATCAGCTTCATTTTTTGGAAGATTTTTGCCAGCGAATGCTGCCGTGAGTGATAAGCAGTTAATGTACTTTTGTTTGTAAAGTTTTTTTTCTCAAAGAAGATACGAATAATGTTTGCTCTAACTGTGATTTGGTGCGTCCTTTTGCTTTAGATTTGGTTTGGATACGAAAAAGCGTGATTCTAAAAGGCTAAGATTGATAGCTAATCATTAGCAATAACTTTTGTAGTAAATTGAGAAATTGAGGTTTCGTATTTAGGGCCATAACTGTGACAGTCAGGTTGATGTTTTTGTAAAATTTCTTTAAATTTTGTGAAAATATGTGTTAAAGCTGTGAGATAGTGAAATCTGCAAATATTTTCATTCGAAGAAAGCGCTATGACATTAGAAGTGAATCACATAGCCTTCTTCTTCTTAATTGGCGTAGACACCGCTAACGCGTTTACACTCTTATAGAGGATTGTACCTGCTCTGTTTAGCTTTGCAGCTCGTATTATTTTCTTCTAGATTGTCTGAAGCCTCGCTTGCTATCGAACGTCTTGGAGAGGTGCTTCCCGATTCTGACGAATAGTTTTATATTGCGCAATGTCAATCTTCCTTGCAGAGGTCTTCCCCAAGATTTGGCACCTGGTGAAAGTCTGATCGATTGCAGATTTTCCAGATCTAAAGCCACACTGATAAGGTCCAAACAGTTTATTATCGAAAGAACCTTATATGCGATGTTGAGGAGGCTTATTCCACGGTGGTTGGCACAGATTTTGGGGTCTCCCTTTTTGTGGATTGGTCAGAGCACACTTAAATTCCAATCGTTGGGCATGCTTTCGTCCTACCATATTTTACAAAGAAGCTGATGCATGCTCCCTTTCAGTTCTTGCTCGGCCGGCAATCCATCGGCCCTCGCCGCTTTGTTGTTCTTCAGACGGGTAATTGGTATTCGAACTTCTTCATGGTCGGGCAATGGAACGTCCGCTCCATCATTATCGATTGGGGAATCAGTTTAAGATAGATAAGGTAAATAAGCTGATATTCGTGAGACCACGAAAAATTCCATGTAAACTGCAAGAGACGCTTGTCCGTTGTGATGCCCAGAACTCATACGTACGGATAAAAAATGCCATTCTAAATCTACAAACCACCCAGAGCCAGCTAAAAATTGATTAAGCTGGCTAATATAACGTATACTTCAAAAACTGGACAGTAAAGCAGAAAGCGTCCAGTTGTTTCCATCTCATCTTCCACCCCTGCAACTTTGACAAGTTGCATCCTCCAAAATCTTAAGGGGCAATGTCCAGTTAGGAGATCTATCATTGCGGCAATGAGAACCTTGCTAAGAGCTAGTAGCTCCATAAATCTTTTGCGTTCAACTCTGTGTCAAAAGGCTCCCGCAACCCCACAAATGCTGATTGCTGACCAATGCTTGCTAAACTCGCGCGAAGCCCACAGATCCAGTGTCTGAGTGAACGATGACAGTGGAGCACCTGCTTGTTTGGTATTTGTATAAGGGTGCCTTTTCTCGCGAGCTCATCGACCTTACAGCTTCTGACGTTTCCACTATGACCAGGCACCCAGACAAGTTTAAAACAGAAGTAGCTTAATGATACAGATAGAGAGGTCTTGTACCCCTTGACTGGCTTTGAGCTCAATGTCAACAAGCTCTAGTGCTATATAGCAGCCTCCCTCAAGGAAGCCTTGCTACGTTAGGGAACATCTGCTGCTATCTTAATAGCTGCCACTTCTGCTTGAGAGACATTGCAGTGGTTTGGCTGTCTGAAACAAGAGTTGATTGAGAATTTCCAGCAGCAGATTCGGCATCCAACCTTCCTCTTGAATTTTGATCTATCCCTTTTATGCTTTATTAAAAACACTTACATCTTCGAAGTTAAGGAATGTTCAGAACATAATTTCACATATTTTCTCTTGAAAAAATTGCAAATAACGAAGAGTAGTAGCCTTCTGGGTTGGTACTAGCTGGATAATGTATTTACTTACACTTGAGACTGCAAAGAGTACTAAGAAGTTCGCTGATATTCTACTTTGCTTCTTGCACTCCCAACCTTTCTACAAGCAGACTTAGTTACTTATAACTGTAAGCAGGGCGTTTCAATGCCCTTCCCATACCAGTAGCAACGCCCTGCTCTGTGCTTTCCGCGTACTAGCAATAAATAATCTGTTTATTTCCCACTTTCTACGCTTTTCTATCGTCTTGTTGCTCACTTTTCTCTGGCTTCCATTAATAAGTTTGTTTGTTTATTTACTATTTACTATTTTCTGTTTTATAAATGTTTTTTTTTTCGCCTTGGTGACATCGATAATAATGTGATTTACGCGCTGCAGCATTTGGTACAACAAACGCGCACCCTTTTACCCTCTCTCTTGTATTCTGCCTTCTGTTGTTAATATTTCAGACTTAAGGTTGAAGTTTTTTGTTATCAAAATTTAATTAAAAGTTGTTGCTTTCACCATAAATTTTTCGGCATGCAACGTTTGTTCTTCTAATGGCGTAATTTATTAGAAAGTTCCGGTTAAAGTAAGAAGCCAGAATAAATAGTTGTGCCGAAAGTCATTTTGACCATTTGTCTGGGTCAAGGGATATAAAAACAGGTGATTTAGAAGTTTAAGTTTAATGAAGCACCCGTTGCTGAGAGTGTACACGAAGACGTTGGAGAGCCGATTCGGTGCCATTTGCAACCACTCGGACTAACGTAATCTTGATAACCGTCTATTTATTGCCTGAAATTGAAGTTAGTGATCCCGGAAACATTTGGTTTCAACAATACGAAACTGAAACCACTAAAATCCTGCCAAAGCATAACCATTTTCAAACAGAGTTGCTTAAAAAAAAATCTCGCAGCTGGTTATCAAAAAAATATTCCCAGTATTTTTCTTGCCAAGTAAACTAAAAGCAACTGTGTTTATAAACAAATGCAAATCTGAGTTTTTAATTTACGTATATATACCTGTGAATGCATAAATAGCACAAACTTTTAGCCAAATTCATTTAGAATTTAACAAACAATATAACTAGCACACGTAGAAAGCTGTCATGCATGAAGACAAGAACTTTGTTATTCTAAGCTGAATATTAAAGTTTAAAAGTTAGCAAAATATATGAAAACTTTTGGTTTTAGTTGGGCAAGGATGTTTACGAAAGCGTATATTTGTTTATATTTGTTTGAAAATAGCAATTTATTTAAGCCTCCATGCATTCGTATATCTGGCTATGTACGAAAAAAGGCCAGAAACATCCCTTTAGGAAATAAAACTTTTATTTATTTTAAATCTATATTACATTCACTCGAAGTGTAACCAATTAAAAAAGCCATAAATTCGGTTTGGAAAATTATTTTTATTTATTATAAAGTACAAAATGTGTGAAAATAATCATAAATTAAGGACCAATCACTTTTGCTCGATATGACCACCTTTTGCCTTAACTATGGCCTTGAGACGGTCAAAAAACGAATCGCAAGCTGCTCGAATGTGACTTACCGGTATTTTGGCCCACTCACGGACAATGGCTTTCTTCAGCATCTCGAGACTGGTGTATTTTTTACTTCGGACCTTGCTCTTCAAAATGGCTCAGAGAGAACAGTCCATGGTATTCGCATCTGGTGAATTCGAGAGCCATTGTGTGGTCGTAATGAAGTTCGGAACGTTATTTTTCAGTCATTCTTGGTTCACTAGCGCTTTGTGAGACGGTGCTGAGTCTTGTTGAAACGTCCATGGTTTGCGACCAAAATGTTTGTTTGAGCACGGCTTCAAAGCAGCCGCCAGCACACTTTCCCGATAATATGTCGCATTTACTTTGACGCCAGGTTCGTTAAATACAATTGGAGAGCGCCCATCTGCGGTGACAGTGGTCCAAAACATTATTTGTGGCGGGTGCTGCCTTCTGATGGCCAACCGATGACTTAGATTCTCGTATGAACGATCGGTCAAGTAAACCCTATCGTTTTGAGAGTTTACGAATTGCTCAATTGGAAAAATTTTTTCGTCAGAAAGCACAATGTTCGGAATTTGACCGCTTTCGGCCAAGGATGCGTGAGCGTCCTTGCTTCCGTTATCCATCCATGTGTCTAAAATCGAAGGGGCTTTTCGCTGTAGCATCATCTTCAATGCGAACGACCTGGCGTAGTCTGCGGATTTGTTGCACTTTTCTACGTAACCTGCGGATTTGTTGGACTTCTATGCATGTCGCCGTAGAGCTCATTCAGTTAGTGGTTCCATCATCTTCGATATTCATCGCTCACGCGGATGGCTGCGAAGATAATAATTTTATCGAATGATCCAAGCGCTTCCTCATTTCAGTTAGTCATAGCCTAGTTTTTAGGTGCGTCTCTAAATATTATTGATTCCAAAAGCCATTAGGACCAAAGTTAAGCTCTGCTGTGCTCTCCTTGAATAATATTATAAAACCATAGTGGTAAAAGACCCGTTAAATATTTCTTTGAGACCTTTATATTAACTCTTTATGAACGTTATAGACAAAAAACTTGACATTTGTTATATAAATTATCTAGAAGAGACTAAACTATAGACTGTCAAAGTGTTTTGAGCCGAAAGCTAAATTCTAGATAAACTCAAAATGTGAAACGATGTTAACTATCTTCGGTAAGCCCTAAAAAATATCAAAGTTTATGTTTAGAGTGAGCGACTTTTAGTTCCAGTGGTTTCTCTATGGGCCTGCTAAAGGCCTAGGTCGTCGGCAGGCCTAAATCAGCCTAACTATCTAGTAACCTATAGTACAATGAACAATCTCTTTTGTTTTCACTTTCTTACAGGGTAGTCTATGTAGATACCTCTGTAAATACGATTATATCTATGTGTCTTCTAAGCGAAAGTTTTATGAAAAGGCTAGAAGTTGTTAGCTTTTGTGGGCAGTGAGTGTACAGTTGGTACGCACTTATATTATTGTTATTTATACACATATACTATAAGATTATATATACCTATGTATGTATATATATAGTCAGATGTGTGTGCAAATCGTAGGCAAACAGATAAGCAAAGATTTATTTGGCCGGATTTGTGTTTTGTTAATCGTCAAGATTTGGCAGCATGCGCTGCAAGAGAGAACAGGGTTATCTCACTGACAGCCAGACAAGAATCTACAGTAATAAAATTGCTGCCTCTGCTATGCCGCTATACACACATACTTATATGTATGAGTATGTTGCCATCAACTTTATAAAGTGCTCCGCAAATTGCTTGAGATTCCACTTACTAAGTCTTTGCACTGTGTAAGGGTGTGTTTGGCTCTCTTCATTCTTCTTTGCTCTTTATCGTTGTGTGCCTTCTGCAACTTTGCATGCAATTGTCCAACTTATAACCACATAATTTGGGCTATAAAATGTTTTGTACTCAGCCAAGTTATAAGTACAATTGAAATTGAAAAGCCTACGAACGAACAGTTAAAAGCTGGGATACGAATGCAGAGAGAGCTTCAGACAGCAAAACTTTCGTAAACCATTTACATGTGGTGCAAGTAGGCGTGTATACTACTTTTAAGGAGATTTGCGCCTAATACTGGGTCGCGCAAAAGTAATCCTCCTATCAGAAGATGCTATAAATTTTGCAATTGACCTCTAATGTCACTTCTGTTTTGACATTTGTATATTAAAAACATATGCGAAATACACGTAAATGAACAATACACTGCTCCAGAACGCGGGTTATTGGTGACTATTTATTTGACCAATAATCGGTCGGTGACTTTGGCAGAACGTGCATTTCGTCGCAGATTTCCAGGCCGTCCGACGCCTACTGGTGAAACACTGCTCGCCTCGGAGAGACTGGCACAACACGAGATGCTGCCAGGCGTGGCAGACCCCTGAGTAGACGTTCTGCAGAGAATATTGCAGCTGTTGCCGAGGATGTCATGGAAGCGACCAGACGACGTGCCACGTAAATGGGTATCAGTCGACGGTGTTTACAGCGAATTTTGGTAACAGATTTGAAGATGTTTCCGTACAAAGTCCAGACGGTGCATCAGCTGTTAGTTGCTGACCGCCAATCCCGACTAACATACGCTCAAGTCATCCTTAATCACCACCAAGAGGAAGATGATTCTTAATGAAAAATAATCATGGGTGATGAGGCCCATTTCCATCTTAGCGGGTACGTAAATAAGCAAAATTTACGCTTCTGGAGCACTGAAAATCCGCGTGTAAGCCACGAAGAGCCATTACACCCGCTCAAAGTCACTGTCTGGTGTGCTGTTTACGCTGGACCTGTTTTCTTCGAAGACGTCTCGGGCCAAACGGTTACTGTTAGTGGTGAGCGCTACAGAGCAATGATCAACGAGTTCTTTTTGCAGCAACTTGATGAATTGGGATTGGAAAATATGTGGTTCCAACAGGACGGTGCAACGGCATACAATGCAGGTGCCACCACCGATATGCTGAAGGATGCATTTCCCGGTCGTCTAATCTCCCGTTTTGGCGATTTGCACTGGCCAGCAAGATAGCCTGATTTGCTACTGCTCCAGACTTCTTTTTGTGGGGCTTTTTGAAGTCGCGGGTTTATGTCAACAAGAATCAGACTCTTGCAGCTCTTAAAGAAAATATCCGTCAAGATTGTGAGGACCTATCGCCGGAAGTTCTGGCCAAGGTGATGGAAAATGCCATAAAAAGGGCTCAAATGACAATCAACTGTGGCGGCGGCCATTTACATGATATCATATTCTCGACTTGATGTAAGAAAATGTAAAAGACCAAATAAAAATAATCCAGAAGCAGAATCAAAGTTTTTCATTAAAAAAAAAAAAATACAGCCAAAAAACATCGGAAGGTTATGCGACCGACTAGACCACGTCCAGCACACAGTGAAGGAAATAAAGCAGCCGTTGCTGAGAGATTACACGAAAACCGTGGAGAGCCGATTCAGTGCCGTATGGGACGACTTGGCGGACTCTACGTCGAGAACTTAAATTGAAAGCGTACAAGAATTGAAGCCGGTCGACCATCCCAAGCGACATCGCTTCGCTCTCGAAATTTTCAAAGAGAACCGACGTTTTCGGGCCAAGTTTTGTTCATCGATGAGGCTCATTTATGACTCTATGGGTTTATAAAAAAGCAATATTGAGACGAAGAACAACCTGAAGAGATTCAATAGCTGCCATTTCAATAACGGCTTGGTGTGGTTGGTGGCCGGTGGAATCAACGGTCCATATTTCTTCAACAATGATGCCGGTGAGAACATAACCATCAATGGCGACCGCCACGCCATGATAACCGACTATTGGATGCCTGAAAATTAAGCTCGTGATTTCGACGACGTTTCATTTCAACAAGACGGCGCCACTTCCCACACATCACATCAATCAATGGATTTATTGAGAGAACACTTCGGTGAGCAGATAATTTCACGTTTTGGGCCGGTCGATTGACCACCAAGATCATATGATATCCCACCTATAGACTATTTCCTGTGGGGATATGTATAATTAAGTTGTCTACGCGGACAATCTCGCTTCGTTTCATTTCCAGTTGCCAGTCGAAATGCTCGACTTTCGAGTCATCGAAAATTGAACTCAAAGGTCTGAGACGTAGCCGCGGCTAGCATTTCAAAGAGCTAACCTTCAAAAAATAAACGCGAAAGAATGTTCTTTCGAATAATAATAAACATTCCCCCTTAAATTTGAAGTTTCTAAGTTTTTCCTTTAAAAAAGGAGGGGTAGTGAACATCGAAATGGATCACACTTTAATAACTAGCTTATCAATTCTAAAATTTACAAAAAAAATATCAATCATATTCAATTTCAACCACAAATCTATAAAGCAAACTCTTCTGCTTTTCCCCAACCAAGCACGCATGTTGCTCATACGCATTGTCTTACCCACGATTGCCTTGTCAAACGAGCAGTAAACCCGCTTATTGACTTGAGCTAATAAATATAACATGGATTTATGCCTGCAAAGTGACATTTATGCAGAGTTTATGACACGTTTACGCAACGGAAAGACACACTTATCGTGCCATTAAGTAAATGCACGCATACATATGTATATAATACTTATAAGTATACACAAGTATATATAGAATGCAGTGAGACTGCTTAAAAATATGCTTACGCCATGGCAGCTCAGTTGTGTATGCAACATAAATGCATAGACATGAAATTACTTATGCATGTGCTGCATATGTGTGTGCCTTCCAGATGGTATCCTTGCAGCATTTCGAGTAACAAGAGAAAACAGCATGACGAAATAAGGGAAAGAAAGAAGAAAGGTGAAGCAAAGAAAGCTAAAGCGGAAACTACAACGGATGCGCTAGAGAAAAGACAGCTCAATACAGTTCAACTGCGAACCAAGGAATCATTTGCGCTCATAAAAAGTAAAATTCTTTAAAGTACAGTAGTGTGCAAAAAAATAAGTGCAGATCAGTTCATAGGAAATTATCAATCCATAAATCCAAAGTATTTTTTTCACATTAAATTATCATAGTTTAAAATTTGGAGCGGCACTGAAGTAGGTATCTGGACTCATTCTCTAGCCACAGTACCAGCAAGCAATTATTTTGAGATCTGAGGACAGGAAATAGTTGCTGAGGGCCAGATCTGGAGAACATGGTGGAGTACTTTCGTAACCCTACGTAATAGTCGCTGTTGTCTAGACCCTCAGTTTTTGAGATATCGTTTTCAAAATTACGGACACTTTTTTTAGTCTTCAAGAAGCTACTCATTTTTTTAGAGTCAGCGATATCGGTTCACTATATCACTTAGCTGTCATACAAACTGGCCGATCAAACTAAAATCATTGTAACAGAAAGTATCAACACGAAATGTGGCGTAGATTATTAACCAAGGCAGAACTATAGTCCCCGAAAAATTAGTTCAGTACTCAGAGTAATTAGTAGTACTTCAAACTACAGAATATTTGAGAATAGCACCTTGATACGGATTCAGAAAATGGTTACTTTAGTGCCTGATGCCAGTAAATTCCAATGTTGTGGGCTTTAATCCAATAGCTTAGCATGGTCCGTGGACAAGTGAAGGTTTCTTACTAGGTCGTTTAATTTAACTTGTTCGATGGAATGGAGTTTTTTTTTAGCTGTTCTGAAGAAAATAGGCATCATCCATTTTTCCTCTACTGTTCTCCATCGTCATCATATGCCAATTTTTCTTTCCAATTTTCTGGGGTGGTGAAATTGCCAATTTTTCTTTCCAATTTTCTGGGGTGGTGAAATTGCTAAGCCTTCAATATGAGGAACAGATCTTCTTGCTGAACGAATCTCTGAACATTCAATAGTATGCTTGTTTTGTCCTTTTGTCATACAAAAAGTTTCTGTGAGAACTGAGTACATAAGCATTTTGGACTACTCAGTTCTATATATTAAAGTACTCAGTACTATCATCACAATACTTGTATTAATGGTCGGTTCATAAGCACCTTTAGAACCTAAATGACAACTATAAGAGTATCGAGTATTTTTCAGTTCTCATATTCCAGTATACCAGTAAAAATTACTTTCTTTTTTGTCTGAAAAAGTAGCGAGTGATAGACCGACTTTTCAAACTTTACATCACATTTGCAGTGCGAAGGCACACGAGTAAATGACAATTTAATTTTGTTTTGAGAGAATTTCTTTCCATTACGCAATATTAAAAAATATTGTAACTGCAGGGCAACACTTATTGTAATGTTACGGAGGAAACAGCTCCAGCAGAAGCCACCATTTTCCCGCCACACACACCTACGTGCTTGGACGGGTGTGTTTTCCGCTGCTGCGTCTTAACTTAATTTACTTTTTCCATGGTTTCCAAGTTTGCAGAAAACCGTTTGTTCTTGTAACAGTCATTGCTGTTGCCTCTTCCTTGTTCTTGCATATTTCATTTGTCTGAGAATGTGTGCAAAACGCTGTTGCATGCAACATATTGTTTGTTCTATGACAGCAGCATACATTTTAGTTTACTTTCAATGTAAAAAAAAACAACAATTTTATGCATGTGTGTGCGAGGGTGAGTCATTTGCCAAAAAAAAAAAACAATAGCGAATGCAGTAGCCTTGCATGTAACAAGGACGTAATACTTCGCACTTCTTGTGCCGAGTTTAGATCAGCGTGCCCCGCGTTCTTCATTTTCGCTGTTTGACGCCAATGGAAGATTCCCCCAGTGGGGACTGGCTCGAATACTCTCAAAACTAGAGTATTTTCATCCATTCGGACCTAGCCAGAGTAGCCGCTATCTTTTAACTCGCTGAACTATGTCAATGGCATCGTATATCTTGTACAGCTCATCGTTCCATCGACTGCGGTATTCGCCCCCATAAATTTTCTACAGAATCTTTCTCTTGAAAAATTGTAACGCCAACGAATCAGATGATCGTCCATATCTCTGCACTACATAGAAGGACAGGAATAATAAGTGACTTGTAGAATTTGGTGTTTGTTCGTTGAGAGAGGACTTTACTTTTCAGTTGCCTTACTCAGTCCGACAGGTGCTACGTTGGCAAGAGTTACTCTGTTTTGGATTTCGAGGCTGACGTTGTTGTTGGTATCAATGCTGGTTTCAAGATAGACAAAATTGTCTTCGACTTCGAAATTATGACTGTCAACAGTGACGTGGGAACAAAGTCGCGAAAGTGATGACTGTTTCTTTGATGACATTTGGTCCTTTTTCACTTTGATTTTTTGCCCAACCTGGAGAAAGTTGAACTAACGGTGCGGTTGTAAAGGCCTATGATATCAATATCAACGGCGTACGCCAGCAGCTGTACACTCTTATAGAACTTGTACAGTCTCTATTCAGATCTGCAAGTCGAAGTATTTTTTGATCCTCTTTTCATGGGTCTTTTCCATGATTTGGCGCATTGTGAATATCTAGTCAGTTGTTCATTTTTCAGGCCTCACTGATAAAGCTCAACCAGTTTGTTGTTGGGCTTTAATCCTACATACAGTACGCTTGATAGAACCTGATATGCGATGGTGAGGAGGCTCATCCCCTGGTAGAGAGCTCAGATTGTGGGGTTTCCCAATCCCAATATTTTGCAAAAACATATCAGTTCTTCGTCACTGATTTTGAATAGCTCGGTCGGCTATCCATCGTCTCCCGCTACTTTGTTGTTCTTCAGATGGGTAATTGCTGTTCGAACCTTTTCATGGTCGAGCACTGGAACGTCTGCTTCCTCGTCACCAATTGGAAAATCGGGTTCACTATTTCACGCATGGCACACGCGCAACGCAGGCTGCGGAAGTGTTCCCTCCATAATTTCAGTGCTCTGGGGAAAAATCTGAGTGTCTAATTCGGATATGTACAGACCAACACAACTCGTCACGCGAATCATTTATTTATATATTTGATAGGGTCTTCGATGTTTTCTTTTGAGTGTTCCAAACATCGTGCCAAACTTAATATGTCCTTTTCGAGGTATAAAAACTATAGAACATAGAATAATTGAGACGTTTTTTTCGAAAAATATTGCAGTTTTTAATTCTCTTCTCTCTTAGTTATAATTAATTCTGTAGCGGGAGGGAGGATCAGTTTATTAAAACTAGGTTCTAAACCTTCTTATAACATGTTCAAAAGAACTCTTTAGACGCAGCAGACGAAAAAAACCAGAAAAAATCATAAAGAAACATTATAGTATACCCTCCTATAAAGAAGTAATCTTAAAATCTTTTTTAAACCTACTCAAAATCTTCCACAAAAACACATCCAAGTAAATATATGTATATCAAGAAGTACACTAAGCAGACAGATAAAGATTAAAGGCTAAAAGCAACAGCACTGACACAAATAAATTATGCAAATCAAATGGCGTTGCTAAGAGCAACAGCGAGTGAGTCAAAACACCACTAAGCATTTAACTGGACACTGAGCAAGTGGATGAATAACTGCTAGTGCTGGCGGAGGCGCTCAGTTGTCGCTGACATGCCGCAGCCTAAGCGGACGCACGACGCATTCAAGGACCGCAACAGCGCAATAATAACGGATAAAGTGAAATAAAATAATCGTAATACAATAATATTGTTATCCCTGCCACTGCCGAGAGCTAACGAACAGCTGTAAAAACAGATTTAGCGCAATGATCTTTTTGTTAGTGGAAAAATAGACTCAAACAAGTGCAGTAATGCTGATGAAATGAAAAAGCGTGGAAAGGAAATGATAGAAAAAACTGTGTCGCGTTTCCACAGCATGCCGCGTAAACAAATGGGATTACAATAAGATCGGATTAACAGAGGGAAATAAATAATTTACAATACCGAGAGAATAAAAGAGCTTGCAAACGACAAAGCATTTATTGAAACATGAAAAAAATAGGGTAATGAAGTGACTTAACTTAGTGAATGACAGACAATAAATGAGGTACTCAAATAAAATTAAAATAACCGGGAGAAATAAGGCTGAACAACTCTATATTGAAAGAGAATCCACGCTGAAAAATTTTGTCAGACCCGGCTGTCAAAACTCGATAAAAAAAATATTCAAAGTTTCTTATGATATCGGAAAATAATTGTCAGCCAGCCATATCAACTACCCAAGCTATCAATCCGCTCTCATCACGAAAAATATTACTAGACATCTATTGTTCTTTGGTATGCTGAACTTCCCGACATCTTACCCAACGATTCTCAGATTGTGTCTGTATTTTGTTCAACTGTCGCATTTCTTCATATTGTCCGCAAAAACAATGAATCTCTCTCTCTTTTGAGATACCGACAAGGGATGTAGTGCAGGTAGCCTCCAAGTTGGAACACACTGGGTAATGCTAAATGACCTTTACGGTCTTTCAATACCTGACGACTGTAGCTGTGAAACCGGATTATGAGTGCAATTAGCTCTTAAGAATTTAGATAGAACCCTGGGCTGGTAATTGCGGCCTTCTGAAATTTGAGGGTGATGGGG
Organism: Bactrocera tryoni; assembly: GCF_016617805.1. Taxonomy (NCBI): domain Eukaryota; kingdom Metazoa; phylum Arthropoda; class Insecta; order Diptera; family Tephritidae; genus Bactrocera; species Bactrocera tryoni. Next base: position 74,432,592 of record NC_052501.1, read on the forward strand.
TGATGTTAATTAAAAATGGCAGACGGGCTAATTTCGCAAACGCTCCCGTCCCGTTTGAAATCCTGGCAGGCCTCACAGTGCGTTCTCTTCCCCCTTGTCGTTAAGTTGGCGTGGTAAGTGTAAGTCAAGACGATTCCTTCTTTAGTCTAGTCGGCTCTGAACGTATAGCCTCATAAAAACGTGCGTCAACCCTTGCCTCTACCTCATTACTGAGACAACCTTGGTACTATTAACGGCGACTACCTTTCCGGGGAGCCTATTTTTATGGACACCAATAAGAAGACAAACGTTGACGAAAAGGTGACGAAGAGAAGTGGAGTAATGTCGAAACCAACACCCAGATCAGTACCGGGTGGGAGTAGTTTCCTCTAGGACTCTAGTCTGATTGCCAGCTGAACCCTCCTCAGCGAGTGATATTAAGGAAATCCTTAGATACTTCAACCAGGACCTACCCACGCATGACTGGAAGGTAATAAGGCTGGAGAGAACCGAGGAACAATATCGGCAAACGCGGTGGGTTCTCTCAGCAGAGGGCCAGAAAGTGATTCTTAGGACACTAGGATACTCCAGACGAATATCAAACTGATGGCGCTCAGGCTTGGAGATGATCAAACGACCCTGGAGAACGACCCGAGTCTTTCACACATTTGGCGACTCCGTCGTCAGTCTCCAACAGCTGTTTGAGGTGGTGTGGGTCGAGCACTACGTGCTCACTGAACTAGCGCTCCTCCAGATTAACCTCCAGCACGCGAAGGTGGCCTCCGCCAGTTTACTACTTAGTCCAAAACAAGACCTGGCGACCAACGATACAAATAGAACCAGAGTCTGTATGATAGTCCGAAATGAAATAACGGTATTTCTTTTACTTGATCCCAGCAGTCACGAAGAGGATCTGGCGTCATCATTGGTTCTGACGCGAGCTCGAGGCACTCAATCTGGAGCAGCTCAGACACTAATAACAGAGGTGGGTCACTATTTGATTTCATTGTTAACGAAAACCTGTTCATTTGTAGTTGGGAAAACTCTCCTACATTCATGACAGCAGACAGGGAGGATGTTCTTGAGCTCACCCTGATCTCAATCGGAATTGTCCCATAGATCTCAAACTGGAGGGTCCTTGACTTATTTCGGCCACCCAAATAAGTAAAGAAATTGGCCTGTCTATTTTTCACAGGCAGTCCTTTAGAGGTGCATAATGTTTACATCATTAAAATTCTACAGTTCTTCAAGTGAGTTTACGGTTCGGTAAAAATATGCACCTGATACTCCAAATCAAAAGACTGGGCTTAGGAGAGTCCTATTACCATAAACCCCTCAAATAAGGACCAAAAAAAGATAAAGAATTGTCGTCCTGTTGAAAATAGTTGGGTTAAGGCCACTGTTGGACTTTCTTTATGACTCAACAATTAATATTTTGATGCAAATCAATCTTATTTCATACTAATTTCTCGAAATCTTGAAATTTTTATACACTTCCTCTGGCCTCTTCTAGCATCACCCATATCAAACTTAAACTATTTAAGCCGGCCTTTCGCTTCAACGTTAAATGTTGGTTGCATAACACTTATTAACAAGGCTTAAGTTTACCTAGAGTTGCTGTTGTTTATTGTAGCTGCTTTGGTTGTTGCAACATAGCTGCCTCTTATTCCATCACAGCCGTACTTCTCACTTCTGTTGCCTTCGCTATTACACTTTACGACAGGTTAATAGCCAAAGTCAACAAGGCAATGACGGCGATCCGTGCAACTTAAGGCAACTGAACTTGGCATAAAGGGTGTGGACAACAACAAGCTAGCCGGCCGGTATGCTGAATGCCGAAGAGGTTTTATGTGCGCGCCGCTGCAGAGAGCACTAAGATGGGCGGTCGACAGAACGGCCGTAATCACGTGCTTACCGGCGAACAAGTGAATAACTGTAGGTTTGTATGCAGGTAGTTTCAGTATTTGCAAGGAAATGAGGCAAATGCCACGATAAAGTATTGGCAAGGCAGCGGTGTTCAACTCGTGTAACTTGCATACCACCTATGGGACTTTATGACTAGAACTAATACATGCTCTTCTTCTTCTTTACTGACGCCGTTTACGCGGTCATAGACGAGTCAGTCGTTCTACCTTTTCAATGTTTGGCCCCAATTGGAGATTCCAATTTATTAGAGAAGTGTATTTAGTCCGTCTTACAAACAAGAACCGCAATCGGAATTACTAAAAACGCAGACAGCACCGCCTAAAAAAACAACATAAGAATCTTGAAGTCAGATCCTTTCCTTTAGAAGCGTATTTATTGCTGCAAAGCCGTGCTAAACCCGAATAGCTTGATTGATTTTATCTCATGTACGTTCCAAAAGTTGAGACTTGCGGAAAAACAAATATGAGAAGATCACATTCCAGTTTTTGAATACCGCTTTCGCCTACAAAAACACAATATTTAACGATGAAAACGTTCTAGCGCTAAGAGACCATCGAGATTCAGGAAAAAGCATAAACAGGTACATTAGAGGTAGCAGCTTCTAAACCCAAATTGGTTGTATCCTTTGAAGAAGGGAACTCAAATCCCCAAGAAAAGAAAGAGGCCTCATTGAGGGCGAAAGTTCTCAAAATCGGTCCGGACTCTAAAGCAAAGCTGAGACGTGTTGACAGGTAAACCAGAGGTGGCAGCTTTTAAGTCAGAATTGGCTGTCTTCTTCAAAGAAGTGACCTCAAATCCCTAAGAAAAGTCAGAATCCTCAGCATGTGGCAAAAGTTCTCATAGTCGGTCGAGACTCAGAGCAAAGCTGAAACAGGTACACCAGACGTGTCAGCTTCTAAGTCAGCATTGGCTGTATTCTCTGAATAAGAGATCTCAAATCCCTAAGAAAAGTAAGAGACCTTGCTCAGAATATGGCAACAATTCGCAAAGTCGGTAGAGACTCAGAGCAAAGCTGAAACTTACACCACAGGTGCCAGCTTGTAAAACAGAATTGGCTGTATTATTCGAACTAGGGATCTCTAATCCCTAAGAAAAGTAAAAGACCTCGTTTAGGATATGGGAAAAACTTGCAAAGTCTTTATAGACTCAGAACAGAGCTGAGACGTGTTAGCAGGTAAGCCTGAAGGGGCTGTCTCCTTCAAATAAGGGATCTCAAATCCCCAAGAAAAGTAAGAGACCTCGCCCAGGATATTCGCAAGTCAGTCGGGGCTCAGAACACAGTTTTGATTGTTGAAATTGAGAATTGATTGTATCCTTCAAAGAAAAGATCTCAAATCCCTTAAAAAGTAAAAGACCTCACTGAGGTTATAGCAAAAATTTGCAAAATCGGTCGAGACTCAAAGCAGAGCTGAGATCCAGTTCAGTCCAGTAAAGATCAAAACTCTATACCAACAACCTACGGTTGAAATTTGAGCAGCATTCCGGACCGTTTCATTCACCCAAAAGCGGTAGATTGTTTGAAAGTGTTAACAACCTCAAGTGTTTGGTCCCGCCTGAAGTTTCTTCCTCTTTAGTAGTAGCTTTAAATTTTTCACTTTTCGCATTGGCGCTTGCTGAATTAATTTGATATTTACTTCTGCATTTCTTGTGCCTCTTGCCTTTTCAAGTCTCACATACATTTTTATGTTGATTTCGAGCTTTATTTTATTATACTCTCCAGCAGCAGGTATCGACGAGGCCTACAATTTAACTCGTATAGCAGCCGCCTGTGCTGCAGTTTTTTCCGCCTCCTGGCTTCGTACTTACATTTATCTGCATGCTGTCGCTGGAGCCCTTACTGCAGCTTACGATTTATTACAAGCGCTTTGGCAGGCAGCACTCCTCTACTCTATTTCACTGCCTCAACTTAATATGCGCATATTTCTCAAGCACTTTTCTACCCCCTTTATCTTCTAGGCGCACCATGGAGCGTTTTTAGCGCGACCTCTTGGAGCACTTTTGGTTGCAGCAGCGCGATTGCATATTGAGCAGTGCTCCGCGGGACACCACTAACTGCGGCAAGCACGAATAGCCTGCTGTCAAGACCGAGAGCGGACATCCCTTCATAAATATGTATGAGTTTGGAAAAAAGGCTGGAAGATAGGCGTAAAGAATGCTCGTCAATACTTAAAGCTGTCATAAATGTATGCGAGCAATGTTGCACGTGGCAATTTAAATGTAGGAGCTGTTAAAAAACAGACATCCAATTAGACGCTTGTAGAACTGGACTGCTCATTAAGCGGTAATTAATGCTTTTACTGCGGTATTTTTTCTCTTGGAATTTAAATGGAGGATCACAGGTGTCTTGAGCTATGCTGCGGTTACATATATTCGTATTTGTATATGCGTACATTAGAGCGAGTCAATTTTTTCTATGGAATCGCATATGGAAATGTTCTACGGTTCATTCTGAGCAACTTTTCCTAAGCGACTACAGGCCTAAAACTGATTTCGAGCTCCGATTTTTAAGGCAACGTTTCTCTTTCAAGGATTTTAAAAAATGTTCGTCTGTTTTTGAGATATCCGAAGGAATAATTCCCGCACAAGCAATTTTTCCATTTTTTTGCTCTTTGTTAATCAACCCATTCTAGTATATATACATACATAGAGTCTAGTAAATTAGACTTGTGTGAGACTTGTTTATGATTAAGAGAGACGGTGTGATCTAAAAATACCTTAAAATTATTCCTATATGCCATTTTAATTGGCTCGCGAAGACAAGTAATAATTAGAGCTAGAGATCACATAGTATAATGCTTAGAGAAATATTTGTAATTGTGGGAACCAAGTTTATTTCTAACACAAAAAACCACGTGGCCTTTCCAACAGAGTTGAGGTCTTTCTCTTCCTCTGCTTCCCCCGGCATGTACTACGTCGAATACTCTCAGAGCTGTAGAGTACTCTCAGAGCGCAGCCGCTGTCTCTTAATTCGCTGAACTATATCAACGCACAAGAACAATAAATCGTCCCCAAAACCTTTCTCTCGAAAACTCGTAATGTTGACTCATCAGATGTTGTCATCGTCCATGCCTCTGCTCCAAATACTTGAACGGGAATAATGAGTGACTTATAGAGTAGTATTGTTTTGGACTTTACTTCTCAGTTGCCTACTTAGTCCGAAGTAGCAGCTTTTTGCAAGAGATATTCTGCGTTGGATTTCGACGCTGACGTTGGTGTTGGTGTTCATGCTCGGTGCATGATAGACGAAATTATCTACGACTTCGAAGTTATGACTGTCAACAGTGACGTTGGAGCCGAGTCGCCGAGTCGCGATGAGTTCGTTTGATGACAGGAGATATTTCGTCTGTCCTCCTTCACAACCCATACGCTTCGCTTCCTTATCCAGTCTGGAGAAAGCAGAGTTAACGGCGCGGTTGCTAAGCCCAATGCAATGATATGAAAATAATCGGCGTACGCCAGACGATAGTGAGTCACCTTCTCTGAAACCTCGTTCGGTATCGAACGACTCGGAGAGGTCCTTCTCGATACTGACGCTGCTTTTGAGAAACAGAAGCTCCAAAGACGAGCAAAAGCATGACATGGGTACTTTAAGGGGCATAAAAGACACCCATCGCTTGACCAAAATTATAAACAGTACATATGTGTCAAGGACCTCTAATTTCCGAAGATACTTCCACTACTAGCTCTATTGAGTAAAACTTCTATCTGCCAACTTATTGCTACATATCCATAAATATCGCCATTGATTTCATTGTCAAATGGAAAACTTGTAAGAGAACTCCATACATGCCATATTGCCACAAATTGTTGCAAGTTGAACTTGCACTTTTTTTGGATGACATTCAACACCAGTAGCACAAAAACTAACTGCAAATTACGGCATAAAATATTGCATATTGCCAAGTCCAAGTTGGCGGCCAAATTACACGAGTACATACAGAGTGGTCGTGACCATTGCTTTATGGGCCACTCCCTCCACACTTTAGTGTAACGCTTTAGTCTAGCGGAATTATACACGAAGCATGCCACACTCTAAATGGGTTAAGCGGCTGAGACCGGCTTACTTAATTGCCGTACTAAAGTGGTTTATTATGTATGTAGCACCGAAGCAAAGCAATCGAGCTGAGCCCAACAAACTGGAAAGACAGATCAAGCAACAAATGCTCCAACGCAAAAAGTGGAATGGATGGATGTGTGTACATAAATACATTCATTGGTATGTTTGGACGTGGAGACAAACCGCGAAATGTAGCAGTGGCGAACTGTCGATTGTTATAGTTGTATACAGCCGGTCAGAAAGCCAGTGCAGTCCACAACAGAAGCCAAAACTACAAAAAATACTATTTAAGTGCAGAAACAAAAGCAAGCCACAACTTGCCTTAACACCGCCACACGCCAATTTGCCACCAAAACAATTACCGTTAATGGCAGAAAAGCAAGTGCACCGCCAAACAAGTCAAATCATTAGCCTACTGTGTTGCGCAGTTGGACTAAGTCGGCCAGCCAGTCAATCAGCCGGTTGAACCGGCTGCTGAGCCAGCCTACGCGTCGGACAATGATAATTACTAAGCGCATTAGACAACGTCGATGACGCCAACGACAACGGCGGCACTGTAGGCGTTCAAATAGGCACTTAGACTTCGCAAATGAGCCATTCATGGCCGACTACCGTGTGAGCTGAGCACTAGTTTGCTCAATCGGCAAGTTTGACTGTGGACTTCGTCAGTCGGTCCATGTGTGACGTTCAGTCGGTTGTGCAGGAAAGCAAACAGCGGCGTGTTGTTGTCTCGGCTGGCGTCAGTTGTCTGTCTATTGAGGCGTACTACAAACTTATACAAATACTCCGACAATACCCTCAACCTGCCACCCTCCTCCACCCAACAAGTGATTTCACTACTCAAGTGTCTCCTTACAATTCAACTGTACTATTCCACTATTTAAACAAACAATCGCCTCTGCGTCCCACTTCATACCATTGTGTGTACTTACAGCCAGCCGGTTACAGCACTCCAGTTTCTCTTGCATGACGGTCAAAAGCTCGGTCAACTGGCTAGCCATTTTAGTTAGTTGATATGCAATAAAACTTTTAACAGATTTCGCCTAATGTTAACGGTTTTTTTCTTTATTTTTTTTTTGCTGCTATCCGTGTAATTTCATTGTGTTGTTGGCCGCTCGTTTGGCTTGCCACAAATTTCCAAAAGCCAGTTTCGCGCACTTGTTGCGTTGTCTGTCCGTGGGTGTTCGCTGTGGCTTCGATTGTGGCGTCAAATATAGTGTTTATTGGCGTTGCGCTTATTTCGCTTGTTTTTCAAGCAATTTATTGCTGTTGATTTTGTGGAAATTGATATCTGTGGGCAATCGAAAATTGTTTAGTTTTCGTCGGGACTTTGATTTTTTGTATATTCAAGGGCAGTGGAGCACTGCGTGCCAATAACAATGCAGTATGGTTTACAAAAATATTACATTTAATGGGACGGTTGTTGATATTCACTTTCATTTTCGACTTGTAAAACTCTAACGATTCTTTTTGATTTATTTTTTTGGGATTTTGGAACCTCGGACTCAAAAGGGTGGTCTGTCGTCCGAGGTTACAGTTTCCTTTTCGTTGGGGGCGTTTTTACGTGGAGAGTCCCGAACCTACAGCACAACCGTGGGGAGGGATCGTTCGCCTTATCACTTCAGCTCGCCTTCAAACGGATGTTCTTTGGCTAACCAGAGGATACTAGGTCTAAGACCGAAAGTCTTGAGCTGTCATATGTAAAAGAGTCGATTTCTGGCCACTCCCAATTGAATGGCACTCAGAGAACTTTCCTCACTTGCGTGAACTTCAGAGTTGAAAGGAAGAAACTGTCTCAAAAAATGGTCAATGTAATCCAAAAGGTCTGAAGCATTTAACTGCTTAAAAAGTTAGGTCACAATAGGTTAAGTTAGGTTCTAAGGCTGGAGATGGAGGTGATCGTTGTCGGTCTGTTTTGTGCAGTCCATTGAAAAACTAGAAAAGGAACTACTGTAATTAGATCTAAGGTATATATGTATAAACAGATAACCTTGAATACATTACAAATCTGCTTGGGTGTTTAATTGATATTTCTGTCAGCTAAGCTGGATGTCTGAAGATGTGTGATCCGAGGTATATTAGACATAATCTCGCAGTCAAAAAGAAAATTAGATGCTTCTGCTTTGTCTTCCTCCAAGTAGCTTCTGTAACTGAAAACTGGTAAAGTTTAGTTTTAACACGTGAACGCAATGACCTGTTAGAACCAGAACAAATAGCTTGTGGGTTCTCTTGCGATTTACATTGGTCTAGAAGGATCTTACAAACGCGCGAGTACTGATATTTGCCTAGCGTTCACCAAGCTCCTGCAAGGCCCGGCTATCCAGCAATAACCGGCAAGAGACCAGTGAGCACCTACCCATTCGACTGTTTTAAAAGTGTCTATGCGCAGCATTTCCTTACCAACTCGACAGCTTTGTGGTTTCCTGCTATTTAACTGATACAACAAACTAATTCTCCGTTAGTAGTGAGGTTAGGTATTCCTTAAAAAGCGCTCGGTCAATAAGTTCGAAAGTAGTATGGCCAGGAATTAAGTAATCCAGTATGAAAATAACAAATAAATAAATATTTCGGAGTAATAAATCAACTCGCTCAAGCAGCTCAAAGATAATCACCGCGATGGAAGCAGCTTCACTGTAAGAGCTCAGCCTCCTGCTGCTATAATAGAGACAGCAAGCAATGTAAAGCAGAGCTCGGGAAAAATTTTGCAAAGTCTCCTGCAGCATAAGCTGAACACAAAGCTATTAAACGCTGAAGTCTTAAGTATGAACTGAAAAGCAGCTTAACCAGCCTCTACCATGGACAAGCTTTCTGTCTGTGTCGTTGCCTTTGTCCCTAAGTATGTAGGTAAACGCAATCGCAATGAAATATAGATTTTACAGCTTCAATTGCAGTGGAAAATTGTTTTATTGTTGTATTTGTTGTTGTGTGGCTTACAGGCAGTGCCGGTGGCACGTGTAAATGTCGTCTTCATCTCATAAAATGGGTATAAATATATTTATGAGGGCAATATACGTAGTTCAAACCTCTCAGAAATGTGTTCGGCTTGTCATTTGAATATGTGTATATGTCTTAATACATATTTACCCACACATTTTGTATATTAAGAGGGGAAAGCATCTCTGCTTTTGAAACGTTCAAACCTTACGGAGAGCTCTTCGGCAAGTAGCCACTAACAACTGAAGTCATGCGACCCACTAGATTTAGTATCCTCAACAAATTCCTGCAACAAAATTCCACAACTTCAAGCTAGGTTATGTTAAGCTATGGTTACATAAATTTGTTTGAGATTATTTTATGATTAGGCTATTTACTATTCGCAACAGCACCAACTAGCTTGAGACACAGCATTCATTATTGGAAAGAATTCGCCTGAATAGACCGCGTCCAGCACGCAGTGATGAAAATATAGCGGCCGCAGCTTAGAGTGTACACGAAGACCGTAGAGACCGGCGTAGTTCGCAACAACTCGGACTAACGTATGCAACGACTTGGCGCATTTTACCTCGAGATCTCAAATTGAAACCGCACCAAGAAAGCCGTTCGACCTTCTCAAGCGACATAGCTTCGATTTATGGGTTCTTGAAAATGTACAAGAAGATTCGACGTTTTCGAGCCAAATTTTGCTCAGCGAAGGGGCCCATTACTGGCTCAATGGGTAAGTAAATAAGCAAAATTGGATGGGTGTTTGGGACGAAGAGCAACCTGAAGAGACTCAAGAGCTGTCATTTCATCCAGAAAAAACAACAGTTTTGTGTGGTAGAATCATCGGTCCATATTTCTTCAAAAATGATGCCAATAAGAACGTAACCGTCAATGGCAGCCGTTATCGCGCCATTATAACCGACTATTTGATGCCTGAAATTGAAGCACGTGATCTCAGCAACATTTCAACAAGATGGCGCCACTTCCCACACATCGCATCAATAAATGGATTTGTTGAGAGAACACTTCGGAGAGCAGATAATTTCACGTTTTGGGCAGGCCGATTGGCCACCAAGATCGTGTGATATTACGTCGTTAGACTTATTCCTGTCGGGATATGAAAAGTCTAAAGCCTATGCGGACAATCTCGCTTCGATTAAGGCCTTGGAGCAAAACATTACGCATGTGATTCGCCAGTTACTAGTCGAAATGGTAGAACGAATCATCCAAAATTTGACTCAACGAATGCACCATCTGAGACAAAGCCCCGGCCCATATAATGTACATACATATGAAACGATGATTAATGAGTTAGGGAATGGTAAACGGTTTTCAACCAAAGAGGCGCTATTTCTGAGCAGTGGATATCTCAACTACACATTACTACAAAACTATTTGTCGATTTATCGAATTTTTGTAGTGATGAACTCTAAAGCTGTCGAGGATTAATGGAGGAGATTGAACTTAATGATATCATTTTTCGATTGGCGTTTCCATTTTACAACAGTAATGGAAACTAACATTATTCATCGATGAAGTTTTCAGTATATTTATTTATTATTTATTCCACGAGAGATGAAATAAAAAAGAAAAGAGAAGAGAAGGAAAAAATACATCATATCATATCACTTAGAAAATATTGAAGCATAAATTTCATGCATATTATCTCCCATTTAAGCTGCGATGAAGCATTTATTTGGCTTTAAATAACAAAACATTATCACAAATTTTCATGACTGCATATTTTATGAATCCAGTCGGTAAAAATGGAGAGTTATATGTACAGAGAAACATAGAAAAGATAAGTACATATATTGGCAGTATCCATCCACATTAATTTGGCGTGATGCACTCAGATGGTGCATTAAGTAATTTGTACATTGAGCCACATTTTTACGGCACTCTTGTGAATATGATACCCATATATATTTGTCATCGGTTAAAATACAAATAAAGGGTGTTTTTATTGAGGTGTAGAGTTCATAGGTGGAGACGCTGTCAAAATAGCTGTGAAAAGATGTGTATGTTAAAGCAGCTGTCAAATTAGTTGTCGAAGTAAACACCAGTATTTGACATTTTCTTCATTATTCTTGCTATGGTTATACCTGATAAATGGCACCCGGAAATTGTAACTCGAACTCTCCTCCGTATAATTGATATTTCAAGAAAACGTATTTTGCTAAATTGGTAGGACTGTCCTTAATTACTGTCAACTGTCCTTAATGATCTGTGAACCAGTTTGAACAAAACACAAGCCTATGACTGGTACAAAGCCTTCAAAGACGGTCGAGAGATCGTTAAAGACATGCCTCGTTCTGCACGACCTTTGACCTGTGCAACTCGAATGAATATATAATTTGAAGTAGAGTATATTCTGCCCTGTCCACAAAAATACGTCAAACCCTGTAGAAGAGCCTTGGCAAACAGATCGACTCCCATCACTTTTGTCGATTTAAAGGCCACTTTCGCTAACACTGACAGGAGCTGCCTGTTTAAATTTGGTATCCCTGTGAAACTCATACGGTTATGTAGGACGATGCTAAACACAACCATCAGCTCCGTCAAAATGGGAAAGGATTTCTCCGAGCCATTTGATAACAGATGAGGTTTTTGACAAGCAGATTCCCTCTCGTACGCCTTGATAAATGTAATGCCGGAAAAAGTGGTACGAGGCTCTAATCTGAATCACAATGGCAACTTCTTATCTAAAAATACAATACTTCTAGGGTACATAGATGGGACTGACAACATAGGCATTAACAATGCAGCCTTTTCCAGCCTAAAAAAGCTAAATAGGTTGGTCTTATGGTAAGTGACGGCAATGTTAGATTCCTCGAGGTCACACGTAAAGATTCCTCATTTCTTGAGTACTACATTACTGTTGGCAGCTATAAATTTGAAAAACTGAAGGACACTGTATATCTTGGAACCAGCAGAAATTCCACCAACAATCTGCGATTGAAGATCAAAGGTAGAATAACTCTTGCCAAACTGGTGCTACTTTGGGATCGGTAGATAATTGAGAGAAAGGTTCGACGAAGAAATAAGTTTATTAGTCTCTCATCATTTCCTTCCTTTGTGCTCAAAGAACAAATAAGTTTATAAGTCTCTTAAAGGTTTCCTCCTATTACACGGCGCAGCAACATGGACGAGGACGAACCGAGTTGAAAAAAACTTGGAGCATTGGAGAAAATTGTTCTCGGCAAGCTCTTTGACGCTGTTTCCGTTAACGAAGAATATCGAAGAAGATGGAACCACGAACTTTATGGAATCTACGGCGACATGAATACAGTTTAGCGTATAAAACTTCAACTGGTTACTACTGGCGGGTCCTCGGAAAGCATTGCAGGCAACTGGCGATGTTTTGTGTTCTTGAGCCAGACTAACCCACAATTGAATATAAATAGCAGCGATGCTCTTTTAAGCAGCATATGCGCTGTTTAGCTCATGTCATTTTCTATGGGAGATGATATTCCAGCGAAAAGGCGCTTTGATTCGATACCCGTCAGTGGACAACGAAAGGAAGAGCCGCACACATCCAATGGAAGAACCAAGTGAATAGCGACCTGCCTATACTTCGGATGAACAACTGGTGTGACCTCGCAAAAGATAGAGGAAAGGAGTGAAGTCTTGTGTTCTCAACTTAGAATGACCCTTGGTTGTAGTGCAAAAGAAGAGGAAGTTGGTTGGCTGGTTGAAAAGAGGGACGCTAAAGCTCGCACCTGCAGCCGGCCGCTCTAAAGTCAACATTAGGCCCCTTGTGCGACCTACAATACTACCCAAAAGTACTTTTGGAATGTAACCTTGGTTGCAATTGTTGAAAGGTGTTTCTTTAGAATCCAAAAGCCCTTGAAATAGCAGTTTGGCCGGTGGCAACTTAGGGGAATTTCTAAACCGACAGCCTCCAAGCGAGTTAGCTGGTCTGTTTTTACATTTGCTGTTCTAATAATAATTCCATAAGTTGTTAGAACATAATTTTTTTATAACGTTGAAATAAACACCCTTTATCTACTTGTATAGCTTTTTAAGGTGCTTATACCATATATATACATATGTCATATAAATATGCATCGTGGCATGCCACATGCATTTTTGAATTCACTCATTCGCATACTATAACGGTATTGTACATTGCCACGAATTATTTATGAGGCACTGTTCAACGCCCCAGCCATAGCGCCAACAAAGCAATGGTACACCTATATATATGATATACAAATATGCATATATATACAAATGTATATGTAAGTGTATATGAGCACGCATTTCCATATGAATATCTGTGTATATCTGCGTGTTGTATGCTTTTATTGCCACCCAGCAGCTAATTTAATATTTGCGCATACAAGGATTGCGCATAATTAACAATTTAACATTTCATCAATTCAACGCAGCGCTTGATTGCGCAACAGCTGGTGCAGGCGTTGAGGTTAGTTGCATTGCGAGTGTGTGCAATTTAATTTTTTTCGTTTTGCGTGCCATCGCTCCTGCCCATTTTGGTTTGTTGGTTGGCTGATTCAGCAATCGCGTTGTCTTAATGAAAATTGCATGCGTTGAGTTGGTTCGCCAAATGGCGAAAGGAATGAATTGCAGAAAATACAAAAAATAAATAAATAAATTTTTGTTCAAAAAGCAACATTAAATTGCAAGCGTACGGCAACGCACAGCCACACACATGCACACAAAAGCGTCGGTTTGTTCGAAATAAAAATTTTAAACATTTTCCCAGTTGAATGGTTGGCGAATGCATTTGGCAGCTGCCAGCTAAGGCTTACCAACTTTCAGCGGAATTTTACATGAGCAAATTTAAAATTTGTACAAATGTTATCTTTGTTAAACAAGGAGAAATTTGCTTTTATATTACAAAAGAGAGCTGGAGCAAAGTAAAAAATTAAAGCTAAAGGCATATATTGCATCGCTGAGAGAAAAATTTAAGTGTAATACGAGTACGCATATAATGGGCGAAGTTATAGTTTTAACATATTCGAAAATTTCTTTGATTCGAAGCATTATATATTATGCAAAAAATATGCATTTAGGATTATGATTACTTTTTAATTACTTATGATGTCTACTTCTGAAACGTAAATACAGGAAAAATAAAGATAATATTATTGAAATCGTATATCGACATTACGGATTACAATTACTTTTTGATTACTAATGATTAGTATATTACATTACTCTTGTGATTACTTTTTCATTACCATTACTTAGACAAAAAAACTTTTTATTTACTTACAATGTCTACTACTGAAACGTAAATACAGGAAAAATAAAGATAATATTATTGAAATCGTATATCGACATTACGGATTACAATTACTTTTTGATTACTAATGATGAGTATATTACAATACTCTTGTGTTTACTTTTTCATTACCATTACTTACAAAAAATTTATTTTTTCTGTTGAAATCAAACACTAAATGATTATGATTACTAGTAATAGGAATTATGATTACTGTTAATCACTATGTAGTCTACTTCTGAAAAAGAAATACAAAACAACAAACATTTTAATATTCAAATCGTACATTTGAAATAGAACAGAAAAAATTAAGCGATTACTACTTAATTACTCATGATTACTACATTATGATTACCATTACATACATCGAAATCGAACACTTAATTTAAAGATTACTAGTACCAATAGTAAAAACTATGCTTTGTATGTAATGGTAATCGTAATGTAGTAATCATGAGTAATTAAGAAGTAATCGGCTAAGGTTCTACTACGGATATAAAATTACAAAACAATTTACATCTTACTACTGAAATCGTACATTTTACATTACGTAGAAAACTGTACATTTCCGATTACCATTACTTTTTGATTAGTTCTGATTACTATGTACATTACATTATGATTACCATTATAGAAAAAAATTAGATTGTAAGTGATTTTATTATTACTAAAATAACGGCAATTATACTTAAGTTATATAAAATTATGATAACTCCATTCTTTGTGGTTGCGGTTAAAGTAATCAAACTTTTTATGATTATAGAGGATGACCTATTTGGATGCTCCCAACTCTTTTAAAAAAACTTCAAATTTAATGGGAAATGTTTATTATCATTCGAAAGAACATTATCTAGCATTTATCTCGAGGTGTTTTTGCCTTGATTTGGAATGAGCGGTACATTCGAGGAGGAAGCGTTGACATGATTCTATACAATCTTCTTTCAAACAGATGTTCAGTCTAGCAGTATGGATGCCGTTTGGACAGTATTCAGTTGTAATTCCGACAGTCATTGAGAGGTGGACCTTGCTGAGAGCGAAGAGTTTCATAGACCTCCAGACTTCTGGCCTAGAGGAAATCGTAGCCTTGCGATTACATAGCTGCTGGTAGTTGACCGACTCTTGCTGAGCTGGTCGAATATTCAATAGTGCAATAGTGAAGGACAAGACGCTAACCTGTTCCCATTCCGCAGTTAGTTAGACTGAAGTAGATATTAGATTAACAGGTTCCTGCAATACCGATGTGGCCAGGCAACCAAACCAGCCCACGATAATCATAAAATAACATAATGCGAGAGATGAGGAGTCTCAAGCTGTGGTGAAAATTATTCAAACTAAAATGATAGACCTCCATTAATTATCAAAAACCGTAATACATCTTCTTCTATTTCTGACAAAGAGTGTGCTCACAACAAGAAATATGTCTATATACATATGTATACAGATAACCGAACGGCTTTGAAATCAGTAAAGTTTGTTTAGGATTTCATCAAAAAGTAGTCAAAGAGAGCCTTGATCTAATGGTGGATCTACCACCCTATTTCACGATAAAACTGCAATGGATTCCAAGATATAGTGGTATTCCAGGTAACCGTGAAGCCGTTGAACTATCTAGAGCACGCAACACCCTGCAACTTTCTTATTCTTTTTTAATTGGCGTAGACACCGCTTACGCGATTATAGCCGAGTTGACAACAGCGCGCCAGTCGTTTCTTCTTTTCGCTACGTGGCCGAGGCTGTTGGTAGTTTTTCAGTTTGGAGGCTTTTTACGTGGCGGGTCCCAAACCCAGCGCACAACCCTATGGGGAAACACCCTGCAACTAGGCTACGGAAAAGTAGGAATGCTTTAGAATAGCTGAGGATATATGGAGTCATTCCAAAAAGCCTTTCTGCGAAAGCTTCCCAGGAGTTCATTATGCTCCTTAATTGGAAGCATATGGGCCTCACTATGCAGGTGTTCGATAGGAGACTTCAAGAGGCATCCTGTCGTAGTTCGGAGTGCCATGTTCTCAAAAGTTTGGTGCTTCTTCGTCTGCGTTTCACTGCATCCAGGCGACCATATTTGTGCGACGTAGGTAAGGACCGGCTGGCCGATTGCCTTGTAAGTTACCAACAACGTGGCTTTGTCCTTTCTCAATGTGCTACCAGCCACTTGGATTTTGTTGCGGCTCTGTACTGATTATCGTGGTCGTATAAGGAGTGAAGGGGCACAGACTGTCGAAAGTCACACTTCATATTTTTAGGGTCTATTGGCAGTCGGAATCTTAACCCCATTGACTGAAATTTTATGGTCAAGTCTATACTCCTTCGTCCAGTTTGTGAATATGGTCGCTTGGATTTAGAGAGGGTGAGAGTGTTCAGTTCCGTGCACCCTACAGAACCCCTTGTTTAATTCTTCTCAGTTTTGATGATTGACGACCGCTCAGGCCTTAGTGTCTTCATTACTGGGGAGAGAAGAGTTATTAGACGATAGGACTCCCATTTGTTTGCGGGTTTCCCAGGTTTCAGTCGTGGGAACACTCTTCTGATTTTCCACACATCGGGTATTTGAAGTGTGGTCAGCGACAGAGTGAGGACCTTGGTAACGTAGCTTGCTACCGTCGAGCGTAGATCTTTTAGCATCAGCATGTTAATGCCATCAAGACCAATGGATTTGGGCGATTTTGCCTTGTTGATGGCACTCTAAACCTCCTCATCGGTAAAAATAAGTGATGCCCAGTCTTTTGGCTTTTTGTGCAGACGTCGGGTAACACATCCTTTGGCTTTGTCTACCGAAGAGTGCAGTGTGAATTGCCAGCTAAAAAAGCGCGCGCGCTTCTTCGGGTCCGAAGAGGCATGGCCATTGAATTGAATTTCAACTCGGTCATAATGTCTCTTTGGATTAGACAAACCCTTGACAGTAGTACAGTTTTAAGGATGGTAAATGGCATCATCTAATTGAGAGTCTAGGAATCGGGTCATTTCGACGTGAGAGGAGATAAGACGATATAAATTGGTACGCAAAGAACTTGTAAGTATCATTAGGAGAATGAGCATGCTTTTAGTATTTATGAGTAAAGGCGAAAACATTCTAAATTATAAAATATCGATTTTATTAACCTGAAGTTCTTTAAAATTATGCAAATATGTCCAAAGAGAACAAACACCAGCTTAAATTTCCTCTGATCAAATAAGTAAGGTAATGAATAGTTTAGCAAATTAGTTGCGCAATTTAATTTAAATTCGCCGGTGTACGCCCTAAAGTATGCTTCTCTGCTTACAAATGTGTCTAAGTAAATATTTCATTACGCCGTTGTTAGCTTTCGCAGTATACCCTTTTCATCATTTGCATAATTTAAAGGCACTCGCCGCTACTTTAAAGGGTCACTTCACCCGCTGTGACATACACACGCATACACAGCTACCACTACCACACACATGCAGCTCATTGTGGCCCTTAACCATTTTCCCAGTTTGCTTTTGTTGCTTGCATCAATTTGACTCATCATTTTAAGTGGTTTCACCATCATTTGCCGCTCAGTTGAAAATTTGTCGGCTCTGATGTCAAACCATTTATTTATTTTTAACCTTTTCACAAATTCTGTGTGTGGCGAGGGAAGGACTTGTAAAGGTTTATGAGATAAATCTCTGTATAAGTTTAATTTAAATCGTTTTCTGTATTTCTTTCAGCTACGTTTTCTGGCTTTTGTGTTTGTTGCAAGTAGACAATGGAAAGCATGTTTGGTTTTTCTTCTCAAAATGGAGTATGTTTATAACGGAGACAGGTTGAGTATCGTAATTTTGTTGTAAACAAACCCAGCACCCCTGGTCGGATTGTACATTGATTTCCTCTGAAAGGAGTTTGACACTGAATCCCACTGAATCCATATTCACTAACTGGACGAAAGAGTCCAAACTGGATCTTAATATCACAATCGACGGCATTAAAATTTCAACTGTCAACAACACTACGATTTTAAGTGTTACACTATACAGCATGTGCTCCTTCACTCCTCATACGACCACGATTACTGCCAAAGTATAGAGCTGCAATAAATTCCTGAAATCAAAAGCGGAAAGTTCCTAGTGAAAGGACAAAGAAACCGATGACATCAAGTAGTATTCCGACCAGCCTTTCCCATTCACAGCCATTCACAGTGGATACGTCAACACTTTCGGCAGTTCTCTACCATTGGACGGCGTACTAAGAGTCAAGCCATAACCCAGACGAAGAGCTAGGGTTGCTCCTGAATTTAGAGTGACCCTTGCGCAACTTCATTCTGGTTACTGTAGCATGTTAAACTCTTATTTATCCAAAATCCAACCCGACATTCCAAATAAGTATGTGTAAGCCTACCGGGCAATGAGTCACCGCATGTCTCTAACCATCAATTTGCATGCACAGCGAACTCTCCACACTTAACACACTACTCCGTTCGAGCCCGTCGAATCAGCATGTTTTCTGGGATTATCGTTAGACGACTTCAATGAAAACCAGTCGGAACTTTAGCACCTAAGCAGGGACTTCTTCACCGCACCAACAACAATAACAAAAAAATCTTCTTTAATGTTTTTCTGATAAGATATCGAAACCAGGTTTTGTGCAGTGTTATGCCTCTAACCATCATAAGTCCAGTAAAGTGCCTAATAGCGATCCACTCCGTTACGGAGAAAGGACTCTCTAAGTTATATGAGCAATCAATTCCATCCAATTCATACATAGCCAGGTCTATTAGGTCGATTGTGATTTACTAAAGTCAACAGTTTTACAATATTAATGAGAACAAACAACAGTTTTTCATTTTAAAAAAGCTGTTACCCATCACTTGCGGGCTTCGAAGAGGGCCAAAGAGCATAAACTTTCATAAAGTTCCCAAGAAAATCGGTAAAAGCTTTAATACAAAGCTTAATGTTTTGTTACTGTTATGTCAAAAGCCGAAGACAATACACAGAACAGAATCCAGATTATATAAAAACAAGCTCAATTGTAACAAATTCAACGAAAAGAAAAGAGGCAAACAACAAAAAGTCACGTGAAAAACCCTCAGAGGCTTTGTAGGCAGCAAACAAAGAAAATAGAATCGGAACGTTGACATTGTGCTGTCAGCGCTGTGAACTGCTGCGGGCATACTCAGCTAAATGGGGATATGAGCACACACTAAAAAAATCGGAAAAAATAAAATGGAATCAACCAACAACAAAGCGCCTCATGTGTGCACGCATTTTCGAAGAGTATGTAGCGGTTGTTCCGAAAGTGGGGCACAAATACGAGCGCAACCCGCTGGCAACTCGACGACCGCGGGGGGTGTACTTGTGTAAAGTTTCAGCGCGTTAATGCACTTTATTTCACTTTGATTTGTCTGTATGTAGCGGTACTCTCGTGTACCGCCATAGGCTTGATAAAATAAACACACACACGGAAATTCACTACAAATTGTTTAAACTTTTTGCTGTTTCCATTTTGTGCTTCTCAGCTCCCGTTTCTTCAACCTAACCTATACACATACATACTTCATTCGTGTTCGCCAAATATTAAAGTAGGGCTATTCACTTAGGTACTAGTACATACATATGTACAAAGGGGTCTGGCTTATGGGTATGTAAACAAGCGAAATTGCCGCATTTGAGACAAAGAACAAACTGAAGAGATTCAAGAGCTGCCATTTCATCCAGAAAAAAGGAACGGTTTGGTGTGATTTGTGAGCCGGTGAAATCATCGGTCCATATTTCTTCAAATATTTATGCACGTGAGAACGTAATCGTCAATGAACCGACTATTTGATGCCTGAAATTGAAGCTCGGGATCTCGACGACATTTGCTTTCAACAATATGACCGACGCAACTTCGGTGAGCAGACAATTTCACTTTTTCGGCCATCCGGTTGGCCACCAAAATCGTGTGATATCACATCGTTGAACTTTTTCCTGTGGCATTATGTAAAGCCTAAAGTCTATGCAGACAATTCCGCTTCGTTTTAGGTCTTGGAACAAAACATCAGGTGTGTCATTCGCCAATTATCAGTCGAAATGCTTGAAGAAGTTATCGAAAATTGGACTCAACGGACGGACCATATGAGACGAGGCGCGGCCAAAATTTGAAAAAGATAATCTTCAAGAAACAAATGCCAAAGAATGTTTTCCCGAATGATAATAAACATTCTCCACAAAATTTGAAGCTTCTGCGTTTTTTCTTTAAAAACAAGTAGGGAACCTCGAAATGGATCAACCTCTTTTAGCATAGAGTTTGCTGTGTTCAATATTGCATCAATTTCAGTTCACAGATAGAAAATAACTGGACTTGCTACCTTCTTCATTTCGCTTTTTTACTGTTCTCATTTCTTGACGAAACTAAAATATCTTTAATTAAGATTTGGTGAATCCACTAGCTTCAACCATTTTTTAAAGTAACACCTATCATTAACATAAACTCATGGAATACCGCTTTAATTGGAACCAGCAACTAACTTAATTTTTGTTAATTATCTCTTTGCCGACACTTATCATTACTAATGTCTTCACTACCTTTGTGAGGCTCTACTTCGACACATTTAAAGTCCTTTGCATTTTGTAATGATGTATAGAAGCATTTACCTTGTAAGCGCTTGTAAATTGGCTGGAAACGTGCTTGATGGTAATGCCTCTAGAACACGCTCTCAGCTGCAGCTTCATTAACGCAGTAATTTACAAGCACATTGTTATTTCGTCGAAGCCCTCAATGCATACCGAGCATACATACGTGCCCAGTAGGAAATGAAAGGCGATATCATTTGAAAATTTCTGTATATTCTGATGTAAAGTCTGATATTTTTAGTTGAGCTCCAAACTATTCAAATATCGCGGCGATGAACTGATAAGGAGCATGCATCAGCTACTTTATAGAATATGGTCGGACGAGAGTATGACCAACTATTGGAATTTAAGTGTGCTCTCACCAATCCACAAAAAGGGAGACCGAAAAATCTGTGCCCATAAGGTTCTTTCGAGCGTATTGTGTGAAAGATTAAAGCCCACAAACTTTTTGGACCTTATCAATTAAGCTTTAGGCCTGGATAATCAACAACTGACCAGATATTCACCATACGCCAAATCTTGGAAAAGACCCGTGAAAAGAGAATCAACATAAACCACCTCTTCGTCGATTTCGAAGCTGCTTTTGGCAGCACGAGGAAGAAGGAACTGCAGTTATGCCGCTTTGTCTGAATTTGGTATCCCCAAAACTAAGACGGATGTGTAAACTGACGTTGAGAAATACCAAAAGCTCCGTCAGGATCGGAAAGGACCTCTCCGAGCCATTCGATACCAACGAAGTTTCGGACTGAGTAGGCAATTGAGAAGTTGGGTCCTCTCTTGACGAATCAAGACCAAATTCTACAAGTCACACCTCATCGTCATCCTTCTGTATGGTCGACGACAGCTGATTAGTCGGCGTTACGAGTTTTCGAGAGAAAGGTTCTGCGGAAGATTTTTGGTCCTTTATGCATTGGCAACAACGAATACCGCAGTCGATGGACCGAAGAGCTGCACGAGATATACGATGACATTGACATAGTTTAGCGAATTAAATGAGAGCGGCTAAGCCGGCTAGGACCTGTCGTCCGAATGGATGAAAACGCTCCAGCTCAAAATATTCGACGCAGTACCCGCTGAGGAAAGCAGAGGAAGAGAAAGACCTCTGTCTGTATTCCAGAAAGTAGTTTGAGCACAAAATCTAGTTTTATCCAGAGCATTTTTCATATCGGAAGTATAAGTTAGTAGTTCTAGATGAACCTATTATCTTGACTGCCAGAGATGATTTATTCTCAAGTCGAGTTTCCACTGAGCTTTCACAGTGCGAGCTTTCATTGAGCTTTCGGAACAAGTTACCGCAACACCGCCAAGTTGCAGCACTGACGCATTTTCCTAGCGGGAGGCAACTGTATGTACATAGTAACTATACTCAAATTGGCATTGAAGCGTGCTGTGTGCCTGGCAAGCGCGACAATGCGGAGAATTGTTAAAATTCTGTATACAATCAGCGAACAGACGCAACTGGCCGACAGACAAACAAGCAACTAGGCTGCACTCACAGCAGCAAACAAACTAAACAAACAGCGAACATGTAGCAGACAACAACATAGCAACAATTACAACAACAACTAATAGTCAACAACTGCTGTTCAACGCAATGCAATGCAGAAACAAATCGCATAAATCGTTTTACGCTGCAAATATTCGCTGATGCTCGAACTTGGCAGCGGAACGACGGCGCATTGGCAGATTGGCTGGCGGGATGCGCCGCTCGCTGTTACTTGGCATGCACACATGCTCATGTTGTTATCCATTAGATACAGGGCGAACGCGCCAGCACGCACGCAACATATGCGATTACATGCAATCTTGGCGCGCATTTGCGTTATTTATGCGAAACAAACGCGTTCCAGGGGGCAAACTGCGCGCAGGACCTGCAAAAAAACGTAGGAGCAACGGCTTGAGCTGAGAGTGGTAAAAAGCACAAAGCGCGCACTTAATGCCATACCTATATATGTATATAGATATCGCGACTTAGACGCACGCACTTCTGCCCGTGCCAGGTTAATTGCGTGCCGTTTGTGGCAAGCGCTGAGGATCCACAGCCTGGATTGTGGCGACAAAGTCGGACGCGCTCGCCTCACACGCACTTCGAGTAGCCTGCTCCACGGTGTAGGCAAATTCAAATTACCTAGTATTCACCCTTCTCAATGTACCTGCCAATGTAGCCAATCACATCCATTTGTTGTGCCTGTCGCAACGCCAACGCAACTTAAAGGCCGCAGCGCGATCGCCTGTAGCTCACGTACCTAGTTGGAATGTGGATTGTGCCGCCAGTGATAGGTAGTGTAAGCGCAGCATGCGCTTTGAGTACAACAATTACTAGCCAAAGCAACAAAAATGTTGGTGGAAAACAAGAGATCGTCGTTAAGGCACACATACCGCCAGTGAATTCTAAACAACTGTTCCTTTGTGCCGTTTTAATTTAATTGTTTGTACTTAAAATATTTCTAGTATTGCCTTGAGTGCCGCTGAGAATTTTCACATGACGGCTATGTAGTATGCTCTGCACTCGAAGTAGGAGTCTTCTTTTGTGTGGTGGTTAGAGCCCATAATATTAGACGGCATGCCGAGTTGTTGGGGTAACTGAGGTACAAATTAACTATAAAAATGTCCTTTTTATTTAGACATTTTTTTTTCTAATGATCAAATGAGCTAACTGAGAAGAAGAGTGCAAAGTACATATCTGTAAAACCTTCAAAGAGGCGAAGTGCCTGGCCTCATTGCATCGAGCAACTTTGTAATAAGATTTATATGCACAAAATCTGGATTATAGGGTACCAAAAAGCTGATAAAGAGATGATTTATATGTATGTCCAACCTCTAAGTTGGGAATGTGGAAGAGAAGGACGATATACCAAAGATGCCTTTTATGATTGGCTGGAGCTCGCTCCCACGATTTAAAAATTGTGCATGGCCTCCCCAAATGGGTTGAGGCTGATCGACTTCGCAGGGGCCCGAAATATGGTTGTCTGTAGTACTAGATTCCAGCACAAGAAAGTCTATCAAGCTACCTGGCTGCCTCCATCGAAAAGTTCGAAACCAGATCGATTATGTTGTGATAGATGGACGACACGTATACCGTGCCTTTGACGTGCCTACGCTCCGAGGACCTAACATCGACTCGGACCACTATCTTGTTGCAGTCAAGATTCGCACCCGCCTCTGTGCAGCAAAAAACGCACGCCAACAGACACAAGGAAGGTTCGACGTCGAGAAGCTGCAATCACAACAGACAACCAAAATTTTCTACTCGACTTGCACTTCTGCTCTCTGAGAGCACTCGTCAACAACTCGGTATAAGGGAACTGTGGGACGGCATTTCAAGCTTCTAACATATAGCTGCAATCGAAATCATTGGTTTTTGTAAAGGCCGAAAGAACGGCTGGAATGCGTGAATATGAAGAGCTTGAGAAGCTGGCCGTAAGGCATAAGAATCACAAATTCTACGAAAAAATGCGACGACTAACATAAGGTTTGAATAGCGGAGCATAATCTTGTAGGTGCCAAAGTCGAATAGCAATTACCTGCCTGGAGAACAAAAAAGCGTCACGGGCGATGGATTACCGGCCGAGCTACTCAAATAGAACTAACAAGGTGCATACATCAGACAAAAAAGGAGGTTCCACAATCGCCGCCAAATAACGTGTGATAAGCCTCCTTAATATCGCATATAATGTCTTATCGAGCGTATTGGGTGAAAGACTGAAGTCCATTGTCAACAAACTGGTTTGACCTTATCAGCGGGTCTACAGACCTGGAAAATCACAATTGACCAGATAATCAACATGCGCCAAGTCTTGGAAAAGACCCCTGAAAAGAGGATCGACACACACCACCATTTTGTCGATTTTAAAGTCGCCTTCGACAGCATGAAAAGGAACTGCATCTATGCCGCTATGTCTGAACGTGTTATTCCCGAAAAGTTAATACGGCTGTGGAAGCAAGACTATAAAATGTTCGGTTGCACCTCGAGCAATTTTTTTTTTTTTTCAAAATTCAATTTCAAAAAAATAAAAGAATTTTCTACTATCTTACAAGCTTTTCTCGGTTGTTCCACAGTTTTTTTATCGCTTTTGCGCCCATTAAAATGAATTCAACTTACAATATGAAATTTTTATAACCACACGCAACGCATATTTCGCTCACGAAACGTCCATCGACAGGTCCTAACTTCATTAAGCGTGAGCGAGTCTTCCTGCTCTGCGAATTTATGCGATTACATAAATTCTGCGGGAAGTCTGCTGCTGTCATTAGGTAGCTGCTACTACAACTAAGAGCACAGTGAAGCGTGAACGTTTTGCGCGGCAGTGTTGCCACCAGTGGCTATCAAATTTTTATTAGATTTTTTTGCACGTGTATGTGTGTGCATATACGCCATTTTACGACTTCAAATTTCAGTCATTATTAACAGTTTCCTCAATTTTATGGACACTTAAAGTTGTTGGCAGAAAAGCAAAGCATTAAGATGGGAGGAAAAATAAAAATGAAAAATTGCACATCAACGGAAAAGCCATGAAATGACGATGAAATATTCCAGCTACCTAGTTATATATGTACATAAATGAGATAAATATATAAACATGGCAGTAGCGCATGAATCTGCCAACGGAAAACAAATTCTCTTCTAAAATTTATGTGCTAAATAATTTTATGGAGGTCACCTACGGCCGCATAGGACCTAAGCCCTGCCATTGTATGCGAGGCTG
This sequence comes from Bactrocera tryoni, assembly GCF_016617805.1. Lineage (NCBI taxonomy): Eukaryota > Metazoa > Arthropoda > Insecta > Diptera > Tephritidae > Bactrocera > Bactrocera tryoni. The sequence continues at coordinate 74,457,979 of NC_052501.1, forward strand.
CACTTGCCACAGTCCGACAGTCCCGCTTCATGTGATTTATGCGCATAAGTCCCTTTTAATGCAGTCACTCACACTATTACACTAAGCACTGACCATACTCACACAGGCTTACATACCGACAGCCCTTGATCACCAGCTAAATGACCGTGGTGATGCCGGTGGTTCGTTGCGGCAGCCAAAATATAAAATTGAGGCTGTAAAATAAAAACGTCATGCATCATAAATGGCAGTGCTCACATGTGTGTTGTTGTTTATTTTGTACTGTTTGCGCGAACATTAAAGTTTAGTAAGTGTATATGTATGTGTCAAGCTCTCACGCGTACGGTAATAATTAGGAATTTTCTTATTAATGGCGCGTGTTGTGTAATAATAAATATGCTCTGCTGAAACTGGGCGATTTGAGCTTTTTGAAAATTTCAAATAAAATATATTAACTAAATTGCAATGGACTTCGCGGCACGTTTTTCGCATTAGCAGGCAATGTCGTATTCACAAAATGTCAGTGTATTGAAGGTAACTGAGATTTATTAACCATTGATGGATGACGTTCGTATATCATGTTAAAGAGTAATTCGCGGTACGGTACCAGAAATGACCTGAAAGCTGAAAGGGTTGTTATTTCGGAGATCTAATCGGCGAAAAGTCAAATTCGCCAAATTCCAAAAAAAAAAATTAGTATTCCTTTTTCTTCTTTATTGGCATAGATTCCGCTTACGCGGTTATAGCGGAATTTCCAACAGTGCGACACTCGTTCTTCCTTTTCGCTGTTTAGCGCCACTTGAGATTCCAAGTGTAACCAGGTCCTTCTCCATCTGGTCTTTCCAATGGAGTTGAGGCCTTCCGCTTCTTCTGATTACCGCGACGGCTACTGCGTCGAATACTTTCAGAGCTGTAGCATTTTTATCCATTCGGATAAGATAATACGCTTAATAATTTGAACTATGTCAATGGAGTCGTATATCTCGTACAGCTCATTGTTCCATCGAGAGCCATACTTGCCGATCCCAATGCGCTAAGGACCATAAATCTACCGCAGAACCTTTCTCTCGAAAACTCGTAACGCCGACTCAGTAGATGTTGTCATCGTCCATGTCTCTGCATCATATAGGAGGACGGGGATGACGAATGACTTGTAGAGTTTGGTATTTATTTGTCGAGAGAGGATTTTATTTATCAATTTCTTACTCAGTCCTGTTGGCAAGAGTTATTCTGTGTTGGATTTCGATGCTGACGTTGTTGTTGTTTTTAATGCTAGTTCCAAGATAGGCTAAATTGTGTACAAATACGAAGTTATGACTGTCAACAGTGACGTGGGAGCCAAGTCACGAGTGCGACAATTATTTGTTTGATGACAGGAGATATTACCCTCGTTCAACATCAGACCCATTTGATTCGCGAAAACATCAAAAAAGTCTGCAAAATAATTTTGGATGAAGGTAAAATGAAGTAGCTTGATATATAGCAAGCACTCTAAAGATATCAACTAAAAGTGTATCTCGTACCATTCACAAATAGTTGGGTATGAGAAAGTTCTGTTCAAAGTAGGTGTCGTGCGAGCTCACTTTTGACCAAAAACAATGACGAATTGATGATTCGGAGCAGTGTTTCGAGAAGTTTAAGCGTAATAAACCCGAGTTTTTGCTTCGATATGTGGCAATGGATGAAACCTGACTGCATCATTTCATTCCGAAGTCCAATCGACAGTCATACGAGTGGATAAAATAGAGAGTAACGGTGTGAGCTTTTTTCCCCCACCCTTGTGTAAAGTCCTTTTTGTACTCGAACTCAGTTTTATCAATTTCCGTTTAACTTTTTTGTCGTTCTTCCATTACTGCTTACTCCTTGTGTTTCAGGAAACCAAAAACTTCCAACTTGACCATAAACAAATAATAAATGCCAAGGAACCAAAACTCCGTGCAGATTTCCGTGTTTTTTTTTGTAAAATATGTTTCAATGTTATTACATGCACTGAAAAAGCCTTAATATTTTTTAAGTTATGTATATAAGTCCGCCGCATGATATTTATACCTTTCGGAAGTTAGAACTCCTATAAATTGAAAAGTGGCTCTTCTTGAGAGTGAAGAGTTCCCTAGACCCTTTACTATTTAGCCTGTTCCAAAGGGACCTTCCGACTGCGCAGTTGTCGGTAGTTGATCAACGCTTTCTAATTTGTTGTGAGACCCAACAGTCCAGTAGTGAACCCAAGTAGCCAACGGAGCTCCTACTCGGTTCCATTCCGCAGTTATTGAGACCGACGTACCTGTCCTGACAATAACATCAGCTTTACAGTTACCAGCAATACCGATGGGGCCAGTCGAATCACAAAATAACTCAATGCTAGAGATAAGGAGTCTAGACAACCTTTCACTAGACTTGAGCGCCAAGTTAGTGAACTCGCTGACCTATTATCCGTGCGGGTAGTCACCAATCTTTAGCGCCTGCATTGCGGAGCAGTAGATTTGCTGCCTTTCTAGCAGCCATCTGCGATTGAAAGACACTACAAAGGTCAGGAAACCGAAAACTGCACCGACTGCAAGTTCCCGATTATGTACGAGGAATACCAACCCTCCCCGCAACTTTGATCCATTCGTAAAAAGGTCCCTTCAACAATCAGTTCTTCCCTCACATCCCTCACTCTAATGTACGTGAACAGGAAAGCGACAGCCAGGGCTAGGCTCGATAATCTGGTAATCTAAACATTTTTGAATGAAATCAAAGTGTTTGAGGATTTCAGAGTTAAGATCTAAATAAACACATTTCTTATCGGTAACTCAGGGGCTGACTTTAAGTCAGTGAAGATATAGTCCAAAATCGCTGATTGTGATCCCGAAATCAGAGTACCTACTCCATAAAATTGGTGACAATGTTAATTTGAAGTGCTTTATGGCAGGATAATACTCTACCACAGATTTTCAAGATTTTTTTCTCAATCCGCAATATTCTCAACTATGTTCAAATTCAGATCCAAAATGGTCTCACTATTTGCTATTGGTTTTTAACCAACAACAGCCTTATTAAGCACGCCTCTTGAAAATCGAATTTATGTGGATTACTGCTCAAATCGATATCGTGAAATACACCGTTAGTTACATTACCATAAGTAAAGATTTGGATGTTTCGAACGAGAATCTTAGGACCGGAAACACGACATATTTCTCCCAATTAGTTTGAACCCCCGTTTCTTTGAATCTTCTCTGAAGCCTGTTCACTGGAAATATTTAAATTAAGTCCATATTTCATTTTAAGTACTTATGAAAAGAGCTTTAAGCTTTCTCATACAAATTTTGAAGATCTAACGGCATTTTCCGCAGCGTATAGCGCAAATAATCTCAGAAATACGTTCTTTATCACAAAAAAGAAACGCTGCAGACAAACTTTTCACACACTGCAAGCACGACACGACTCCAACACTCCTAACACCTTCAACAGCGACTAACTTCGCAACATAAATATATATATTTACTTCTGTACTTTTTCCTATACACACAAGTACTTACATATATATGTACTTGGTTGTGAATAGGGACACATTTAAGTGTGTCTTCAAAGCTGTTCGCTGTCAGATTTGATATCCTGCAGGGATAATAAATTTCTGTTGCAAATGCGAAAATACAAAATGGCAGACCAACAGCATTGCCAGTTTTCTCCACTGACACTAAAGGCGGGAAGCTTAAGCGGTCTGCAGCCGCTCTGCGGGTTTGCTGGCTTCAAAATTTTATTTACTCGTTTTTGTGGTGCTAGAAACACTCAGCAAGTGAGTGGTTGCGGAATCCTTACAAGAATTTAATTGCTAACTTACGAAGATAAATGGAAATTCGAAAAATTTTGTTACTAATTTGAACGAGATTTCAAAACCGAAAAGCCACCTGCAGTTTGAGTTGAAATAAAATGAAGATGGAGATTACTCTTGCATGCCACAAGCTCATAAATAATAATAGTGTACTTAGTAGCTCCGTGAATTATGCGGATTCCTGCTTATTCACTAATGTAATGACTTTTGGTAGAGTTTTGTGATGAAATAAAACATAGAAAAGAAAGAAATAGAAAGTGGTTGAAATCGTTAGGAGAAGTATATATTTACGCTTTATTTTTGAACCAAAGAATTGCAGAAATTGTGGTCTAGCCTTCGAGATTGAAAAGAACCTTGAGGTGGGTATAAGGTGTGGCAGCAGGGGATGGCGAGAATTCTAAGTATTTTGGGTAATTAAGAAGAGGAAATAAAAAAAACGACATAAGGTCTCTCCCTTACCATCATATTGGGACAGAATAGAAAAGCTTATACCTTGATAGAACTTAGGGGCTTTCAACATCTATATAGAAGGTTCAAGCTAATGCAATGGGATCTCGACAGAAGCATGGTGAAGAAAGTCAAAACCCAATGGAAGGTTACCTGGGTGAAAAATTGCAAAAGTCATGAGCAAAACGGTAGATCACAAAATTCCCAATGAAACACGATAGAAGAGACTGCAGAAACATGCGTCAAGCGCAGGCATCCTAAACGATGACTACTCCTCTTGGATTTTGCAAGTGAACTCCAACTGGTATCGTAAAGAACCAAACTGGTCTATGCGTGGCTTATTGGTCTACCAGTTTAACCTAACCTAACCTAATAGAGTGGGAGCCGAAATCTATTTGCACGGACCTGGATCTCCGACGACCCTTCAACTTTCCGGAATACTTCAGTATCTACCAGGCGGAGGTCTCTGACGTCTGAAAAGTGTCTCAGATAGTTAACAACGCAAGATGCAACATGAACCAGATCAATACATACATATGTCGATAGTCAGGCGGTAATTAAGACAATAATCTCACATTGCATTATGTTAGAGAATGTCCTCAGAAGCTGGGAGGCTTGGTTCCAGACCACAAAGGAATTCCGGTAAACGCTATAGTTGATGAGGTTGCCAAAAGTGCCATCCGTCTGGTTACCGAACCAGTGCAGTACAATACGGATGTCAATGAAAACGATATGCAGTGAAAGTTTCCGAAAGGGCTAACAGACGGTTAGAATGACTTAAAGACATGCGGATCGCCTAGATCGTGTGCAAAGGGCTCAAAGACTTATCAGGGTGAGATAGAATGCCTTAAAGACATGCGGATCGCCAAGATTATGCGCAAGAGCTCTAAAGAAAAACACGTAAGGTTTTATTCGCACGGTCTCGAAAGAACTGCAGGAGGGTTTTTGGTCTTATGACAAGTCACAACCTACTAGCATCACATGGGAGTCGGATGCTCATTAGTAACAACAAAACTTGCAAAAGTTCCAAGGACATATACATACATAAAAGACTGCTTATAAGGCAGGACGTTATATAGAATTCGTTTTGAATATAGGAGCTTCGAAGTTCAAGGAAGTAGATAAAGTATCACAATTGGGATTAGCAAGCAATAATTTACCAAGAACTGCGCCCTTAACAAACTCTTAATTCGGACCTCTACTGTCAACTAATGGATTGCCTTGGACTGTCTGTAGGAAGCAAACACCCAAAGGCGGACAGCTTTAGCCAATAGAAGAGACATTGTGCTTCATAAAGGTAATGCTAGGCCGCACAAATTGATAGCGACTTGCCAAAAGTTCAGTAAGCTTGGTTGGGAGATTCTTATGAATCCAGCTTATCGACCGTTTTGGCACCAAGTGATTACTACCTAGTTCCTGGCAAATTCAAACCAATCTTCAATTAAGTTTTCGCGATGAAAATGGCGTTTCTAAAGTTTACTAAACTCAAAAATATTCAGTCCAGTTAAATATTTACTTTAAAATATCTATTTAGTGTGTATGTAAAAAGTCTGTTAGTCGCTCAGCCGCTAATAAGTTTTCATTTTAGGTACCGTTGTCGACTAAGTAAATATGTATAAGCACATGTGCGCGCCTGTGAAATCCTCTCTAGCAACTCAAGTGTAAAATACAATATTACCAGCGAAAACTATATAGACACATACCTGGGCATGCCCACACAAAAGCCACATGTGAAGCAACGTGGTTGTGTCCTTCAACTCACACACTCTCGCTTACCCGCCACACACGCTCTCACATGAGCACTTTAACACTTTTCTTGGTTCCAAATTTTTCCACTTCAGCCACTTCACCTTGGCTGCCAAACCAAGTGAAAATTTTCGAAAAATCACTAAACGAGAAAAGCCGAGAAAGTCTTAAGCCAAATTGTGGCGGAGCGTGTGCGTGTGTTTATCGCCTTACGGCTGCAATGTCTGAACTTGCCGCAAGTTATGTGACACACAAATGTTGCTGAATATAGTATACATATACTACATAGCTTGTTGTTGTACAACAACAATATTTTCTACATTCCTCTTTGCTCCTCGCAACGTGTCTTTGTTTGTTGCTGGGACTTCAATTTCATCTTTGGCTTCGAATGCTTCGAAAGGTGTTCTCTATTGGATTAACTCGAAACCATACAAGCGCGCACACACACATATATATATGGTACGTACACGCATAACGGTTGTTGGGATTAGTTGTTATTTAGGATTTTCGTGCATTCTTGCGCTTCCTGGTCATTGATTTGAGAAATCTTGCAAGAGGTATGCCAGCGGGTCGAGTGAACAAATTGCATTGTTTGCAAAAGGCGGAGTATTTTAAGGACTAACATTGCGTACGAATTTTTAAAACAAACCCTGTAGGAAATGGTAAGATATAATGCGAGAAGAAAGACCCTAACTAAGTATATATATATCAATGATCATCAGATGAGCTAAGTCGATTTAGGCTTGTCCGTATGTATACACTCAAACTAATCCCTCAGCTTTTGAGATATCTGTCTGAAATTTGTCGTTCTTTTCTCAGCAAGAGGCTGCTCGCGCTACTATCGGATATAGCTGCCATACAACTGACCGATCAAAATCAAGTCATAGCATGGAAAGATCTTTTATATGTCAAAGGTTGGGTCGCGCCATACCTACTTGTCCTTAGATGGAGGTTCAGTTTAATTTTGACTAAAATATTCGTCATAGAGAACATCATCATCTAGTGCCTTGAACTGCGTAGCATCTAAATATCGAAGACGAGTTTTAGATAATGCTAGACAGAAGCATAGGGGACGTTCGAGCGTTTTTCTTATGCTTACTTCCCAGCATTTTCTGCATGTAACCTCGCACTAATGCTCATCCGGTTGACATGTGACGATCTTGGCGAACCGCATGTCTTTGAGATATTCCATCACACCCTGATCCGTCCGTCAAGCCTTCCAAACAATTCAGCGTTTTTATTGAATTCCGCATTTCCTGTACTGACTCGGTAGTAAGACTGGTTTTGCAAGTTTGAGTGAACGAAAATACTTCTTAGGAAAACGTGAAGAAGCCATGGATAAAAGCTCTACTGAGCTGCATGAAGATTAATACAGAACTAAGTCAGTTTAACCTCAGATTAAGCGAATAGAACCTACACAGAGGGTGTACTGTCGCCTCTCCTGTGCTCACTTGTAGCAAATGAACTTCTCAGAAAATTTGAAGGAACAGCACCCAAACTGAAAACTATGCAGACGCCAATGCTATGCTAGTGACGGGCAAGCGTGATGAATAACCGCTTTAAATGTCTTATAGCAATGGGAGATATCGGCTAACCCAGAAGTAAACGATGGTAAGATAGATATGGTTTAAGAAAGTATAAGATTATTAAGAAGTATAAGATTCCGACATGGAAACAACCGAAGCTTAAACGGGTCGAGTTAACAACTAACCATCATATTTGGAAGTAACCGCTGCCAGCAAAATCTCATACAGGAAACCGTTGGAATGTATACAGCAGCCGGGCAGTGATTGCATAACGGGGGTATTAAGAACCAGCCGCAAGATTGGCGGCGTTAGGTGAATTTTTCTTAAGAACTTTTGGTCCCATTGGCGGATTTTTCAACATCTACACGGACAGATCCAAAATGGCTATTGGATTGGGCAACACGATCCATTGTGTGGACACTAGATCTCAGACGACCCTCAAGCTGTTGAAATACTGCAGTATCTTTCAAACAGAAGACTTTTGCGATCAGAAAAACTGCAACAATAACTAATAATGGAGGAAACGACGTGAAGAACGTCAATATACTTATACGTCGATAGCTAAGGGGAAATTAATCTCACATCGCACTGCGTTAGAAAATATTTTTAGAAGCAGGGGGACGATAAATATAATCGCTGGAACCGGAAAGCGGCTGCAATTGTATCGGGTTCCAAGCCACAAATGGGTACTGAAAACTAAACATCGAACCACGATACGTAATTAAATTTCCGAAAGGGCTGACAGACCGATCAGAGTGAGATGGTCATGTATGATCATGAAGACCGTGTGCAAGGGATCGGAATGGAAACACTCATGCTTTTTGCACACGATCTCAAAAAGATTGCAGGACGGTTGGCATATATGTATGTACACAGGTCACAGGTCAATAAGTACTGGCATCACTAGCAAACCGTCTTGACATTATTAACGATGACATATGAATGTAGAAAGTGCAGGAAAGTAGGAATGTGAGAGGCGCTAGAACATCTTTTCTGCTTCTGTGCAACCTTATCTAGAACTCGGCTTAGAAATGTATGTGCTTCGAAGTTCGAAGGACTGGATGGAGTATCAGAAATATGTAGATACCAAGTCTTCGCAAGATTTGAAGCTCAAGGAACTGGATGAAGTATCAGAATAAGATACCAAGTCTTCTCGATCTTTGGAGTTCAAGGTACTGGATGAAGTATCAGAATTAGATACTAAGTCTTCACAAGCTTTGGAGTTCAAGAGACTGAATAAAGTATCACAAATAGATACCAAGTCTCCGCAAGATTTGGAGCTCAAGGAACTGGATGAAGTATCAGAATTAGATACCAGGTCTTTGCAACTTTTGGAGTCCAAGGGACTGGATAAAGTATCAGAATTAGATACCAGGTCTTTGCAGCTTTTGGAGTCCAAGGGACTGGATAAAGTATCTGAATTAGATACCGAGTCTTCGCAAGCTTTGGAGTTCAAATGACTGCATAAAGTATGAGAAATAGATACCGGGTCTTCGCAAGCTTTGGAGTTCAAAGGGCTGAATGAAATATCAGAATTAGAAACAAAGTCTTCGCAAGCTTTGGAATTCAAATGACTGGATAAAGTATCAGAAACAGATAGCAAGTATTCGCAAAAAGAGTTGATATCCTGTACGACATAAACTTCAGCTCGTGTTAAATTGTGTCTCCATCTGGCATTACAAAGGACCTTTAGGCGTAACGAATGTTACGTTATTGTGAACCCGACCTCAATCGCTTGCAATCTTAGCGCACCAAACGAGTGAGACAGAATATGTCACTCACTTTTTTTACACTTCCACCTTCTAGTCTCATAATATGCTCTGACAGACCGATCAGAGGTCTAGCTAAAGTCATTATCCTTGAACTCTTGCTCATTGAAACAGCTGAGCATTTTGTGACTCATTTTATGCGAGATTTCAAAAACTTTCACTACGCAAACTCATTGAGGAATTTTCAACTAGCACTTCACCTTGAAACAACAACTATTTACCGCACGCGCAACAACAAATTTCTGAAATACAAAATTTTATGCTCGAACGCCTTGCGTCGCTGGAAACTGATAAGCAACAAACTGACACAAGAAGCTTTTTGCATAATCGTAAAAGCATTTCACCAAATGACGACGCTTTCCAAGTATTCGCACGCCCCTGCACCCGCAGCGAGTACACATAAACGCATGAAATGACAAAATTACAAAGTAGATCTTACTTTCAGCCGCAAGGAATAGCAACCAAAAACAAAATGTAATAATCCGAAAAGACGAGGGGATGAGGGAGTGAGCAGAAACGGCAGATGGCGCTTGAGATTGAGACAGAAAGGGAGAGGAAAGTGTTAAACCACAAAAACGCGGCGCTGCGAGCTGTTGGCATTCAGTAATGCAGTGAGGGCGGACGCGGTGTGAGAGGCAAGTAAAGAGTGGGTTGCTTTGTGTTAGGCAAAGGCGTAGCCATCAGCAACATTTTGATGCTTTTATCGCCATTTCCTTACTGTAACCGGTTAAATAGTTGTTGTAGTTGCTTTTTTACATTATCATCATCGCTACGACAGCATGCAAATGCAGTGTTGTGTTATACTTATTATCCTTGCGGTAGCAATGATTGCAACGCTGAGGACAATGATGCCCCAAATGCGCAACAAGCCGAGGCAGCAGCATTTAAAGGCAGCCTCATGGACTGCTGTTTAAGGGAGTACAAAATATAGTTATTAGGACAACAAAGGAAGAAAACAGGTAATTGAAAGGAAGAGTTAAAGCGTGGGATTGGTGAACGGGGTCTACAGCAAGCATTCATTCATTAGATGACCTTGTCAGACGAGCTTTCAAGGCAGTGAAATAAATTGCTTATTTAGGGGACTTAAAATCGCTGTATTTTTGGATTCCCGGTTAGTATGTCTTTGGCTAAGCTTTGTTTATCTCTAAAATATTGTGAGATCTACTCCAAGTTTATGAGAGGTATTTTTGAACTCAACCGCTAACCTCTATTTATCAAGTTCCCATGCCTTAATATCATATATGTATGTATATATTCGAGACAGTTTTTAACATAGAAACTTTTCACCAGAGACTGGGGAAATCGGTTAATGCATTCCCCTCAACCCCCATATACCCAATTGTCTTTCGTCTGGTTTACTTCTTACCGTATACATCGGATGACTTAGTAAGCTGAGACGTGCTTTAAAAATAGTTTTTTTTTTTATATCTTATGAGGTAACCCAATCAGATTCCCCTCTCCTCTGTTGCCTCTTTGGTAAGATATTTAGGACCGCAGCCCTTTGGCTCCGAAAACCTATTTGACTCTAAGGCAGACAGAGGTTTGACAGTCACTGAGAAACGAGACAGTGGACGCCTAAAGCTGGACGCTCAAATTGGCATTATCTGCCTGAAAGGGGTTACCAATAGTGGGTAACCAAGAACGTCGAGTTCACGTAGCCGAAAAGGACAATCGACTATAGAGTACAAGTATAACTGTGTTCTCCAAAATTATTTGGGAAATATGCTGTTACAACAACAACAATGCATTTTTTTGGATTTTTTTCGAACGCCTTTACCATTTATTGTACGCTTTGATAAATACTTTCTGGAGACTCACCGAAGCTATAATACCCTTCACAAAAAAAAACAACGATTCCATACAATAAATTTATTCGGATCGGTGAGTAAGTATGGAAGTAATATGCTACTGTGATCCTTTAGTCTGATCTTTTTGACATTTTGTGAGAATTTGTAGTCTGAAAAAAAATGCTCGTACAATAAACTTTCATTTTCATCGGGCAGTTTGTATGGGAGCTATATGTAAATGATCTGAAAAATTTATTGTTGTTGTTGTATCGGCAGAAAATATTACTGAAGTAATTTTGAGGCTGAGTTGATTGCCCGGATGAAAATACGGGTCCGTTCCGGTTACTTAAACCTGACTGTCGTGGGAACGGACAAAAAAATCTGAAAATTGTCTTGGCAGATTGTACCATTGCTTTGAACGGTAATCTTTATTAAATTTCGTAAAAATTTTTATTCAAATAAAAAAAAAAAACTTTTGTAGATTAGGTTATGTTAGTGAACATAACAAATCAACTTACACCTCATAACATAATATCTTATGCTACGTCAAACGCAAACAATAAAATTTCAATTCTTCCGAACACCCCATTTTGTTCCATTCCACATTGTACCCCACTTTGCTGCCAACTATGAAACAGATGACATCAGTGTTTTGACATTTCTCTGAACCACGGTAGAGCCATGCTCTGAACACAACATTGTTGTTGTTTGACACCTAAGTTTTTGTATTTTGTGCAAAGTGAAAAATTTTGCGCTGCGCTTTTAAAGTGTTTTACACGCTGCTAAATATAAAAATTACGGGTTTGTTTGCCAAAAAACACAGCACTGCCTATAATAATGGCGGATCCAAAGTTCGAGAACTTGCCGGGAATTGTAAGTATGCGCATATTAAGTGGCCGTAAATGGAAATTCAATAAAACTGACTCACATAAGCATACCGCACCTTGAAACGATTTTGTATGTAATTTCACTCCTTTTAGGCTTATGACCAACCCGATGTCTATGAGACGCCCGACAATGGTGAACCTGATACATCAGATTATTATGAAGAGGAGGCGGATAATGAGTCCATCGAGCGTATGCACATCTCAACGCGCGATGCCTACAATCGTTTTCGTGGCGCTTCGCTTGATGGCAGCGTAGACTTTTCTGATCGTATTGGCCGGCGTCTATGTAAAGGTTACGATGCGCGCTCCGGTGAGTACGAACTAGTCGGTTTGGGTGAAAAGGAGACACCGGTGCAGAAATGCCGACGTCTACAATGCGAAATGAACGAGTTGATGGATGAAGTGGCAGCACTGCAGGTGGATCGTAAAATTGCACAGGAAGAAAAAGATTCATACGATGCTGTGGCAACCGTTATTGCTACGGCAAAGAAAGTATTGGACTCTTTACGTTTGGAGCAAGTGCTAGGCAAAGAGCAAGCACCATCAGCCGCTGATAAGGAAGTTAAGCAATTGATTGGTAGGTTTTTAAACATATGCAAATAGAGCAAAAACAAATTTAAAACGTTAATTCTTTTTAATTTCAATTATTTTATGCAGGTCAAGTGGAGGAATTCAAAAAATCGGGACTCTTAACCGCCATACCAACACCAGGCACAGATTTGGCTGCATCTGCACGCATCGCTAAGCTAGAGCATCGTTTGCATCAACTGGAACAAGCTATTGGCGCACAACCAGAGAAACTCAGTCGTCTAACCGCCGTTACGAACACAACAAACGTTTTGGAGGCGGTGCATCAGCTTAGCACCAAAGCAGCACTGTTACAGCCCGATAAGTTGGATGTGATCGAGACGCGTCTCACTACACTCACCGGTAAAATGGATGCAATTGCCGAAAAATCGAGTGGTTCTGCTGATGATGCGAAGCGTGATCAAAAAGTTATCGAACTGTATGAGATTGCGAAACGTACGGAGCCGGTGGCTGAAATATTGCCAGACATAATTGAACGTATGCAAGCGCTTGAATCTTTACACAAATATGGTGAGTATGCGGTTGTAGTGTTTAGTGAAATCAATAGTTTATAATTCTACTTTTTATATTTATTATATAACAGCTATGAATTTCGCTAAAATAATTGCTGAAATTGAGGAGAAACAAACTACTATTGCAACCAGCTTGGTAAGCAACAAAGAACTGCTACATTCGGTGCAAGAAACATTTGCACAAAATCTGGAAACCATGAACAAGGAGGTCGCCAAAGTAGAAGAGCGTGTACAAGCCATTGCGGGCAAGAAATAAGTAATATATAAAGCGTTGCACACACATTTCACTCACTGAGGCAACTGCTTATGTCTAAACTAAATAAATAATTTAATTTGTTTACATATTCTCAAAAACGCAAAGTATTGTAATTTTCGTTTAAGCTAAACATTAACTGTGAACTTTGTTGGGTTGATTTTAAATCGGCATTAAGTTGCAGTAAACATTTTTATGTCAATAAAAGTTAATGTGCTTTGAAATAAATTCAATTTCGATGTTTTTAATGTATTTTGCGTCCAGTCAAGTATGTAGTAGCTGCAGCAACAACAGCAAAGTTTTTGAATACCATAATTTTCACAAGAGCAAAAACTTATGTGTATGCAAGCGGATATTAAACGATTTAGAACAGTTTTTTGTATCTCACATTAAGTGCAATAGTAAGGCAACTACAATAATGCAAATTGTGTTATGTATTGTACTATATAGAAAGCTTCTCCATAGCATCTTTGTGGTATATAGAAAATTGTGCACTGTTTCGTTCACTGTGGCTGCAAGGTAACACTCGTTCAGTCTGTTGTCTTGAATCAAGCAGGATAGTTTTCATTCAGTCTGTTGTCTTGAATCAAGTGGCGTTTTGTACATTCTAGGATATATTAAAATTGCTGCACATTCGCAGTCCAAGCCTTAACTTCAACTTACTAGTTTTTATATTCGCCTATTCGAAAGCAAGAAGGAATTGGTTCAGCTAATACTATTTCTGATTACATATTTAGAGATAATTAACTTCACCGAATCAAACTGCCAAAGTAAGCATTTGATCGCAATATAACTATATAGATGTGTTACATATAATTTATCCACTTGCATACATATATATTTAAATAAAATTCACAATTCGAACTGAATAAAGTAATGTGCTTACCTTTACCCTTATGTACAGAAGTCTGATGTTGGACGCTCGATATAATTTTTACATTGACCATATTATGTAAATGGTTGGGATTATGGAAATACTTAACAAATTGATTTTATAAAATAATATTTTGGGTTTTCTAACCTAATGCTAATTTGGAAAAATACGCGCCCGTTGAAGCGTCTTCCGCTAGAGACGTAGAAACAAGCACAGCACAATAAGCACTTCGCGCATGTTTAAAGCATACTTTGAGTTGCACAGATATACAGACAAACTATCATATATTATGTTAAATGTAAACTACACTGATTTTAATTAAATTACACACTTATAAAAAATATTTAATGCACTCAAATTTAACACACGACATTTTCACACTTTTCGAACGGGGAACAAACTGGAATAGAACTAATCTGACTTTTCATGCCGTTTCCGTTACTTTGTCAAAGGCGAAAATGTAACTAGAACATATCCGTTGTTAAGTCTGTTACAAAACAGAAAAGTGCAACGGAGAATATAAAAAAGAAAAAATGGTGATATAAGAAAAAATGGATGAAAAGAAATAATATACAAAAAGAAAAATATAAAGCATTAAGCTCGGCGTAAAAATTATAGTGATGATGTGGTTATAATGCAAGTCAGGACAGTGCGAACTTTAACAAAATCTAGTCTGCAAGTGCAAATTTTCTTTGGTTATCGCCGTTACTAGTTGTTTGTTGTTGCTAGCACAGGCTTATATTTCGTAAAGAGTTTTTTCCAGAAGTGTCGCTACACAAGGAAAAGAAGTGTTATTCTTTAGTATGCCATTGTGATTATTTTAGGGGCTATATACAATGAGAATTTTCAAATAATTATTATTTTTTATTTTATTTTCTTAATGTACATATATTTGAGAATGCACACAGAAAATTTTATAACGTTCCGGTGAATATTTTCGAAGTTACACGCAAATTTGAAAAGGCGTTTCGGAGTGCTTGGAAGTTCAAAGCCAACTTTAAACGCATTTTTCTCAAAATGGTGCTTTCAAAGTCCAACATTACTCGAAAACGGCTAAACCGATTAGTCTCAAATTTTTACACGAGTTTCTTAATATATTTTTTAGTAATCAAACGAAAGTTTTTTTCGTACCGATACATATTTTTTCGTTTATAAACAATTTATAGTCGAAACTTTGATCAAAAATTGATGTTTTTGGTAGTAATCGCCATTTTGTCAAAAAATTTTATTTTGCTTATTCCTTCGATTTGCTAAAATCTAGATTAACATTACTTTAACGAAATCTGTTTGGTTTTTTAATTTCAGAGGATTCAGTTCAGAGATATAGTGGTCAGCGCAAAACGTCTTTTTTGAGAGGAGCTCCCGAAGATCAGCTGTAAGTTTTTTCCAAATAAATATTTTTACTAAAAACTAAATCTTAAAATACAGTTAGAAGATACCATAATATGTGTAAAAATTTTTAGTTCAAAAAATTTAAAAGATTTCTCAAGAAAAAAATTCTGGATAATTCGCTTTAATTGTAAAATTTTTTGGATTAATAACTCGCTTTAATTTTCCAGAATTTTTTTTTGAGAAAACTTTTAAATTTATTAATCCAAAAATTTGTATACACGGCCTTCTAACTGTATATAACCCCTTAAGGCTTAAGGGGACTTACCATTTTCATTTTTCGTTCGTCATATTTGTGAATTAAATTTGCCTTTGGTTATTTTACAATTTTTATTTAAAGCCTTTTTATTTATATTATTCATAATCATAATCATAATAGTAATAATAATCATAATATAATAATAATAAGTAATAATAGTGATACGCTCACGTCGTATAATATCTTGAGATAGTACACATTTAGCTTTGAATAAATTTTCATACATTTTTTTCGCCTTTAATATCAATTTATTATATAATTTTTCACTGCTTCATTCCCGCTTTATGTATACATATTTGCATTATGTTTTGCTGCTGCTTTCCACAGTATATCTATATATGTATATATATATGTATATATGTATATATTATTGATTGGTCTCAACTTTCTCCATTTTATTTTTAAATCCTTTAAATATAATGCTTCGCCGTTTTCCTCATTTTACTATACTTATATGTAGATATTTTTGTGTTTATATGTCATTTAGTTATATAATGAGTGTTGCATATATGTATGTATGTATTTATGTTATGTAGTTTTTTTGTGTTTTAATGCAAATGTGTGCTTTAATGTGTATGTATGTTTGTTTTTGCTATGCTGTGAGTGTTTTTGATGGTTATATTGGTTTGTTTGTATATATATTTTTTTAATTTTATGTTATATACTTTTTTCTGTTTTTGTAGTTCTATTTTCTGCTGCAACGCACCTAAATGCCTGTTCAATTGCCCATAATGCTGTTCACACTTTTTGTAGAATTTTAATTTTATTTTTTTTTTTCTTTATTTTTTCAGAGTATAAGACAATTATTTAAATAACTTATTGTTGCCTCTTACTATTTGTTATATACGTAAGTGTGTATATATTTTTTGTCAGTGTATATATCTGTTTCGAAAGTGTTGTACATTTTATTTTTTTCCTTATAATTTTTAATATCAATAACTGTTTTGTTTGTAGTTTTGCTTTGATTTTTATTCATTATTTCATTAATAATTGTTTTGAGTTTTAATGTCAAACTTTTTAGTTCCGTTCTTTCGATAATTTCAACAAATAATAATTATTATTTTATAATAAAAAAAATATAAATATTAAAAAACAATAAACTGACCGCTTTCACTATGCACACATTGTCAGTTCAAAGCACAAGCTGCGCTTAAAATTTGGAAAAGTTTTGAAAAAAAGTGTTTTAAACATTCGAATTATTTTATTTTAAACATTTAATTTCTATTTTCAGACCATAACTTGCCTACAGTACTATGCGCTTAACGTTCGTTCCCTAGCATGGAACAACGAAAGCGCGCTATACATAGCTTTTACATTGCTTACAAAGCATTCACTTCACTTACAAAGCATTGACTTCGCTTACAAAAGCTTTCACTTCGCTTACAAAGCATTCACTTCGCTTACAAAGCTCTAACTTTGCCCACGAAGCTTTCACTTTACATAGGAAGCTTTTCCTTTGCTTACAAAGCGTTCACTTCACTTACAAAGCTTCCACTTTTCTCACAAAATTTTCACTTCGCTTACAAAGGTTGCACTTTTCTCACAAAATTTTCACTTCGCTTACAAAGCTTTCACTTTACTTACAAAGCTCTAACTTTTGCGTACGAAGCTTTCACCTTACATAGAAAGCTTTCACTTCTACAAGGCTTTCACTTCGCCCACAAAACTTTAACTTTGCTTACAAAGCTCTGGATTTGGTTACAAAGTTTACCGTTTGCATACAAGGCTCTTACTTTGCTTACGAAGCTTATAAAGTTTTTACTTTGCTAACAAAGTTCTTAGTTTGCATACTAAGTTTTCACTTTCTTTGCAAAGTTCTCACTTTGTTAAAAAACTTTCACTTTCCTTACAAAGCTTTAACTCACAAAGCTTTCTCTTTGCTTACAAAGCTTTCACTTTGCTTACGAAACTTTTACTTTGCTTAAAAAGCTTCCACTTTGTTTATTATCGTCCATATACACCTAAAGCTTTATAGGGTTCCTACACTTTGACTTATCTAAAAGTATGCGTCTCAAAGCTTGCACAATTTAAAGTTGTTTTGTGAAAGCTTTTAAATAATTGTTCAGAGCTTTGAAAGCTTAAAACGTTTATAAAGATTTTTTTCAGTTTTCAAATAATCATATTCAAATAAATAGTAAAGCTCACAAATTCACAACTTTCCCATACTACCTTTTTTAAAAAGCATATCAACCCCGCGAATTTCTTGAATCTAAACAAGCTTTCGAAGGTACTGAAAAAAAACACTGAAAGCTCAAATAAATAATCACATTCTAGCCCAGCACAAAATACTATATTTAAAAACTTTTAAATTAAAAAGCTTTAGTAGTTTAGCTTTGTAGGCTTTAAAAAGTTTTATAAAGATTTTTGAAAAGCTTCGAAGGTACTGAAATATATTATTAAAGCTCAAATAAATATTTGCCTTTTAAAATACTACAAGCACTAATTTTTTAAACTAAAAAGCTTTAGTAACTTGAGCTTGCAAATTTTCGAGCTTAAACATTTTAAGAGCTTTTTTGAAAATTTTTACATTCTATATTTAAACTCTTGTCGCATTTTTTAAGAGAAATTTGTAACTCATCCGAGCTTTTAAGCTTAAATATTTTCGAGAGCTTTTTCGAAATGTGGCAGACTATATACATTGCATACATTTAGGTGTTTGTGGTACTTTTATGTCGTTTCATGTAACTCTTTTACTTCATCTATGCTTTACTTTATCGCTCAAAATCATTTAACGGCATTTTTGTTAAATTTTTAAATTAACAATATTTGTTGAGAAAAAAAAGTTTTGTAAAATTTGTTTCGTAACATTTTTCAATTTGCAATGGAGGGATGTGGTTAATGACATACTCATGATATTTTACTACTTCTAAAATCTTACAACGATTGCTTGTGCTTTTGAGAAGTTTATGTGGCCTTAGTTTAGATTGCCTTAGGACTTGGTTATGAAAGAAGAGATTTTTTTTTAAGTGAGAGTTCTCTATTCAACTTAAGAAAGCTGAGAAGGTAAAACATTTAAATATTTCTTTAGAAAGGTCAGAAAGAAAGCAACCACTCGTTTAAATAACGGTTTATATAGAGCTTTTTGAATTTTTTTTCGAAATTTAATTTATCTAACGCTTTTTAGTGGAGCTTTCAGTACATTGTGTAAATTAGTTGGTTCTTTTCGTGCTGAATTTCAAAATATTTCTCGCGTTGGTAACTCTATGTAGTTGTTCTTGCACACCGAGTGTTGCAACATGTTTTAACTTGTTGGATTAGTAACTAATTTTGGGTTTTTAATTTTTTTCTGTATGCATACATATTTATTTTCAATTAAAAATTATTGTTTTTTGGTTTTTAATAATATTATTTATATATTTTTAATACTTTTGTTTAAAATTTAAATTATAAGCAGTTTGTTTTTTAGTTTTTTATAAACAAGTAGTTGTTAAATAATAATCATAACTACTGTAATTAATAATTTAGTTTAATTTTCTTTAAGAACTTATGTATTTTAGAATAAATATTTTTATTTGAGATAATTCATTTTTCATTTTTGTCATTATAATTTTTTTTTTAATTTTTATTTATTATTAAGTGTTATAATTTTTTTTTTTATTTTTTTAATTTTCATAATTTTTTTTTTTTTTATTGTTTTAGTATTTTTATGTTTATTTTATATATTTTCTTTATAATAATTATTTTTTTTTGTTACAGTTGCAATTATATATATTTTTTAAATATATGTATATATATTGTTTTGCAAATCATTTTTATTTTCTTTTGTTTTGCTTATTTTGGTGGAATCCATATTAGTGCTTTTATAACGCCTAGTAGGCCACTTGATTTACATATAACATAGTGTTTATTGTTGTTGGTTGCTAAATACATCAATTACATTTGCGTTTTATACATTCAATTTTTTGCTTAGTTTTAGTGAATTTAAAGAAGTTTAAAATACTAAAAAGGACAAACATAATAAATTTTTTTTTTCAAAAAATCGAAACAAAAAGATTAAAAAAAATATAATAAAAAATCATTTAAAAATAAGAAAAAAAAACAAAAAAATATAAAAATCAAAAGTTGGCCAGACTGTTGTAGCTAACCTCAATTTGGTTAGAAAAAAAAATAGTTTTTTGAGGTTAGTTAAGCAGATAAATTGCTAAACTTTTAAATTTAAGTTTAAAGATCTTGAAAAATATTTCAAAAACTTGGCCACACTTGCAACTTAACCTCAATACGGGGCTTAAGCGGGCTAAAAATATGTTTTTGAGCTTAGTTAAACGCTTTAGCGCTCAAAATAATATATTATTTATTTATTATTTTTAATGCGGAAAACAGTTTCACCAAAAATTATTTAGAAATGAATTTAAAAATTAATAAAAAAAATAAAAAAAAATTGTTAAAAAATAATATATCAAAAATTATTAAAAAATTATTAAAAAAACGAAGTTGAAAATTTTTAAAAAGATTTAAAATATTATTTAACCAATAGTATTTAAAACAATATATTTAAATTAAATTTAAATAAAAATATTAATATAAAAACAAAATTAAAAAAAAAACAAATTTAAAAAATTATTTAAAACAATTATTACTAAGCAAATGGTATTTAGAAAAAGTTTAACAATATACAAAAAATATACACCATTAAAAAATATTATTTTTTTTCAATGTTTTTTTGTAAATCATTTAATTACATTTTTTTAACGAAGAGAGCAGGCATATTATAAATATTTATAAAATGAAAAATATTACAAAAAATTAATTAAATAAAATATTATTAAGCTAATAGTATTGAAAATATTATTAAAAAAGTATTTCCAGCTGTCTTCACTTAAAAAAAAATAATGTTATGAATATTTATAAAAAATATTTTAAAAATTTTAATTATAAAAAAATTAATTTAAAAACTATTATTAAAATATTAAAAAATTATTTCCTACTCTTTTCGTATTTATTTAAATAATATTATATAGAATTATAAAAAAATATTTTAAAAAAATATTAAATAAAATATTGAAAAAAAGTTATTAAAAATTTTTTATAACGTAAAAACATATATTATTAAAAAAATATTTCCTATTCTCCTCGTTCTAAAAAAAAAATTAAATTATAAGGCATTATAAAAAAATATTTTAAAAAAATATTAAAAAAAAAACATTTAAAAAAAATTTCAAACAAAGTTAAAAGAATTTTATAAAAGAAACATTAAAAAAAATTTAAAAAAGAAATATTAAAAAAAAAATTATAATTTAAATAAATAAATAATTTCCGATCTTTTAATATATTGTTTAAATTAAATTATAAGGAATTATAAAACAATATTAAAAAAAAACATTTCAAAACAAATATTTCAAACAAAGTTAAAAGAATTTTTATTAAAAAAAGTATTAAAAAAGAAATATTAAAAAAAATATTTAAATTTTAAATAAATAAATAATTTTTTTTAAATATATTGTTTAAAAAAACAATATTTTAAGCTCGCTTCGTTTTATAAATCCACTCTCGCAGTCTGGCCAAAAATTATTTATATTTTTTAAATTTAAATTTAATAAAACAATTGCCTATCTCATACAACTGTGTATGTGTGTGTGTGCCTAAGCCATTTCACTTCAAAGTCTTGCTTTGCCAATTAAACTAGCGTCATTTCAACAACTAAGCACATACATATGCGTTATAAATATTACTGTTGTCTTTATTTTCTTTCTTTTGCTCTTTACAATACTTTATTCTCAATTACAACTACATTTACACATAAAAAGCTGTATTTTGTGGGCGAAAATAAATTGCTACACGCACAATAATTAATTTTTAATGCATAAACGCTAAAATTTTTAAACACATATTTAGTATACACGCATTATAAAATGCTAATTTTTTGTTGTTGTTGTTTTTTTGCTGCATTACTTTGTTGTTTGCAGAAATTAAACTATTTACAATAAACTATTTGCATATTTTTGCAAAAACAAAATAATTAAATAAATACAATTAAAGTGAAAAAATGTCTAAATTTACACTTATGCTTGCCTACAATTAAAATAAATTAAATATACAAATAAATAATTAACAGTTATAATAAATTTAAATTTGTTCATGTTGCTTAGTGTTTTTTTATATAATTTTTGATAAATTTTTTTCTGATAACAGTGAAGCGTATTTAAGTTTTTTCTTTTTACTTTGCAATATTTGCGTTTCCTTACACTAATTTTTTGTTTTTTTATTTTTATTTTTGTTTTTGTTTTTGTTTCTTTGCACACAATTAGAGTGGATGAGTAAATATTTTCTTGAATATGCTTTTTTTTAAATACAATAAATATTTTTATGCATTTTTATGTTTTGAGAAAATGCGAAAATTCACTACAAAATATACCGAATTTTACAAATACAACAAATACAATAACTAAACCGCACGCTACTAGAATGCAAACAAACTTTTGTCACGTTTTTACCACTTTAATACCACTGTCCGTTCAAAAAATAGCATAAAAATTCAAAAACGACTGCTGCACGACTTTCGCTCGACGGAATCCTCAGCGGTTCGGACCAAATGTTTCTGTCAATATTTTTGCATAAATACTCAGCGCTTTGCTACGCTCCCTTACGCACTTACATGTTTTACTAATTTTTCATGTATGTCGCATGTGTGTGTGTGTGCTTGCGCTCAGTGTGTGTGTCTCATAACGGCCTAATTTCCTTTTCACTATTTTACTTTTAGCTAACTTTCCTGTAATCATTAGTTTCATTTTCACCTCGCCAGCATATGGTACAATATATGAGCCTGTCATATATGTATGTATGTGTGTGTGTTTATGTGCACATATGCATGCATATAACGCTTTATATGCATGTATGTGTGTGTGTATATATATGTATATCTTAATATTTATAGCTAAATAATACATAATTATTCCTTTGTTGTAATCTCATATTGTTTTTGTTTTTGTTTTTGCATATACTGTTCAGAAACACGCTGTCCTTAAAACACTAATACGGATTCCATCGTAATTGTATCTCATTTGTTGTTTGTCTGTGCATTTGACGCCGTTGTGGCTTGAATTTGTGATGCGGTTTGCGATGCCGACTCCAGTGTGCGACGTGCCAGTCTTGACCTGAAGTGCAGAAAAAAGAAATATCGTTTAAAAATTGTATAGTTAAGTAAAATTAAATGCAAAAATGGAATTAAAGCAAAATTAAAAAAAAAATATATATATATGACACATTTAGCATACTTTTAGGCGTTTTGACTTTTCGGTAAACAGATTACTTAAATTATTATGTAATTTAATTCAATTCAAAAAGAAAACGAAACGGTTTTTGGTTTCAAACTCATAAAAAAAAATATAAATTTAACATACCCATAGGCGCTAATTGTCTAAAATGACTATATATGAACTTCTATATGAGTTAATGAATATTTATATGAATTTTTTAAACAAAATTAAGCTTATGCTGCACAAACCCACAGTTGGAATTTAATTGTAAAAAATATTTAGCATACTATTAGGCGTTTTGCCTTTTCAATGAATATAACAACTTAAATTATAAAATTTTTCTAGTCAGTTTGTTGGAAAATAAAAAAAGAAATCAGAAACCAGTTACAAACTCAGAAAAAGTTCATAATTAGCATACCCACCCGCAGGCGCTATTTGTCTAAAGAGTCCATATGTATATGAACTCATGAAATCTTATTTGAGTTAATAAATCTTTATTTGCGTGAATTTCTTAAAGAAAAGTTAGCAAAAGCTCCACAAAACAAAATTGGAAGTTAATTGTAAAAAATATTTAGCATACCCGCAGGCGCTTTTCACTTCAATTGCTATGGGTTTGTACATTAATACGTATTAGCTTGAATTTCTTAAAGACAAATTGATAGTGTGTGTAAAACAATGCACCAAACTCCGTAATAAAAAAAATTTAAACAGATACATAGCATATACGTAGGCGCGCTTCGACTAAAATATCGTTACATGAGTATATTAATGATTATTTTTGTAAATTTATTGAACAAAACGAAAAAAAAAAATATTTCAGTACTCAGTCTGAGGTTTATAAAAAAATTCTTAGCATACTCACAGGCGCTAATTGTCTAAAATGCCTATATACATATGTATGTATATATTCTTGAATTCTTATTTGAGTTAATAAATAATTATTTACGTGAATTTTTTAAGAAAAGTAAGCATAAGTTGCACAAAACACAGTTGAAAGCTAATTCTAAAAAAAAATATTTACCACACTCTTAGACGCTTTTCACAGAAATTGATAAACGTTTTTTAATTTATACTTATTTACTTGAATTTCTTAAAGAAAAATTGAGAGTGTGTATAGAAAAAAGCACTAAACTCAGTAAGAAGTTATTTATAAACAAACTCTTAGCATACACGCAGGCGCACTACGCCTAAAATGTCGTTACATGAGCATATTAAGGATTATTTTTGTAAGTTTATTTATTTAAAAATGGGAAGAGTGGAAAAAACATTTCAACTAGCGAAATCTGAGCTCTATGATATAAAGAAGGTGAAGATAGTGGCTAAGTAACAATTTACCAAGGTTTAAAACCCCGATTTCGGTCTTTTCACGTTAGAAACGATTCTAGGGTTTGAAACATCCATACCAACCTAGCACTCATCGCCACTAAATCTTGAAATAAATTATAATTTTTTTGCAAACTTTACTCACTTTATCTGTCCAGCCAGTAGCGGATTTATGGCATATAGCCAATCGTGTACCTCCTTATCGCCCAATGTTTGCAGCAGATAACCACGATGTTTAGTGACCACACTGCAAGAAAACAAGATTAAATAAAAATTTTGCAAAAAATTATTTTTCAACAATTTCAATTTCCAAAAAATTTCGAAAAATTTGTTCTCAAAAATCAAAAAAAAATTTAAATTTTAGATCTTTTACCTAAATGTGTTGGGTATCTTAACCATCGCAGCCTGATCCTCACTGCACTCAACCTGTGCGGTCGCCAAGTTCAATACTGCACGTTCCACTGGATCCTTCTCGGACTTGTAGATGAAAACATAAGGGCGTCGCACAATCTGAACGAGAAAATATTGATTTCAATAAAAGAAGAAAACAGCGTTTTTTGTCTTCCGCACTTACCACCCAGCGCTTCTTCCAGCCCGAACCGCCATGTTCCAATACATTCAGCACACCCTTGCGCGCCACCACAGCGCTCACCCTAATCTCCTCCAACTCGGGTACGTACAAGCGTAGCGGTAATGCCGGCTGTGTAGCGGGTGCTGGCGCTTCCCAACCGTTGGGCGCATCAGCGCGATCGGGCGAACATAACCTGCAAAAGGCGCAGCAAATTAACAATGAGGCAGAGTTTAGACAACGCGGTGGCACGAAGTATGTAAAACGGTAAAGTGAGAAGCGTACATTGAGAATTTGAAAAATGTGGGGAAGAATGCAGTTAAATTTACAAAAGTACGCATGAAACATTGATAGACTTATACAAAAGCAATTCGTATTTACTACCGTAGGTGAGATAAGGAGAGAGAGGACGACTTGTGGAGTATGTGAGTGGTGAGTAAAATTATGTGTTAGTAATGCTTACGCTTAGTATACAAAATATATGTGTGTATGTGTGAGTAAGTGATCGCAATGATTCACTATTTGACTAATGTGTTAGTAAAGCATATGTGTTAAGTTATTAGTGCTCTTCTCGGAAGCGTAATTTTCAAACAATAGTGTGTTTTATTGGAATTTTCCAACAATTATGTGTTTTTGTTGCAAAAGAGTACTCTTACTTAAGAAATCAATATAATTTTTCGAACGCTTTTAAGTAAATGAACTTAGCTATGGAAAACTTCGTTATTCAGCTTATTCAGCTTATTGCCGCTAACTCAGCATATATATTTCTGCGCAAAAAATGCACTTATAACTAAGATCTACACCTAATACTATATTTTAAATGAATTCAGCGCATTTTTTGGTGCTCTATTCCTAAAATCTAAGCTTAATGTAACTTTAGCAAATTCAGCAAATCTCCTTAATATTGAATATTTATATTATTTACATATTATAACACAAACTATGCAGTTTAAACCAATTCAGCTTCATTCAGCATATATTTTGTTATTTAAAAACTAATTCAGCACGTCTATTAACAATTAGTTCTTCACTTAATTACACTGTAATAATAGTTAAAGAAAATAAAGATATTTTTTTTCAATTCAGCGCTGGGAAAACAAAAATTAGTTAATTTCAGCTGGCGTTAATCTTCTAATAAAGCTTACAAATGTTGAACACATCGGGAATTTCTTCTATTCGAAGCACACTATGAAATTCTAAATGCTTTAATAAACGTTTTTGGTAACTCAGCGCTTTAAAATCTACTGATACTGCTCTCTTATATAAAATACATTGAAAGAAGTTATACTGAGTAGTAATTATACTGCTTACTTTATATTCCGCAGCGCTTAAAACAGCATATTACCATATATTCAGCAAGCTTAAATCTGCTTATTCTGTTTTTTTGTATAAAATACATTGAGAGTAGTTATACTGAAAGTTACATAATTCTATGCAGCTAATCAAAATCATGTGAAATATGTACATACATATGTGCTCTCTTAAATAATAAATTCAGCACTTAATACTACAACAACTTTTTAAATTTCAGCAAATTTTATTTATTGGACGACGAACATTTTTTTCTTTCTAGCAACCTTTCTATAGCGCGAATACTTAGATTCAGCTAATTCAGCGCTATCAAATTTATGATAACTTGAAAAAAATCGTGTAATATTTATTTAATTAAGTTTGTTTTTAATTCAGCACCAATGCATTTTATCAAAGAAAGAAATTCAGCTCATTGTTTTTAACATTATTTAAACGGAAATAATGCTAAATATACGATTTTCGAAGTATTGCATAGACTCAGACACAATTTTACTGGAAAATATACGTTTGGTCGACAGAAATATTTTTCTTAATTCTAGCAGTCATTCTATAGTGTAAATGCGTGTATTCCGTTAATTCAGCACCATCAAATTTTTGTTATCTGGCCAGATAATGTTTATTTCATTGTATTTGTTTTAATTTAATGTCATCTTTTTTAAAAAAAAAGATATTCAGCGCATTATATTTAACTTTATATAACTGGAAGTAATGCTGAATATACGAATTTTGAAGTATTGCATAAGCTCAGGCGCAATTTTACTTGGAGATATACGTTTGGTCGGCAGAAATATTCTTCTCAACTCTAGCACTCATTAGTAGTGTAAATGCTTGTATTCAGCTAATTCAGCACGATAAAATATTTGATATCTGGCCAAATAATATTTAATTAATTATACTGTGTTTCATTCAGCGCTATTACATATTTTTAAACATATTCAGCGCGTTATATTTATCTTTATATAACTGGAAATAATGCTGAATATGCGAATTTCGAAGTTTGGACAGAGTTTTACTGGAAGATATACAATTTGTTTGAAAAATACGCTTCATTTGATGAGAAAAAGCTTTAACCGTTAATGTGACAGTAAAAAAAATACAAAATTTCGAAAGCAAAGCAACAAAAAAATTCGTACAAATTCAAATTTGAAATAAATAAGAAAATTACCTTCGTCTAATTTTTGGTGTTGTTCTAATAAGTTGAAATTTGTTTTGAGTTTTACCAAATCAAGAGATTTACACACAAATATATAAAAAAGAAAAAGAACACAAAAGCAGAGTAAAAATTTAGGTATCAGATACATATTTTTGTTTAAATATTTTCGACAAGAATTTTGTTGGTAAACAAAAAGGTATAAAATCGTTTTCCTTTCTCAAGTAGAAAACTGAAGATTTCCAACAAAAGAAGTGGGCAATCGCAAACAGCTGCCGGGTATTAGCAAACACTAACTCAAAAACGGACTACTTACTCGATAGAGTTGCTGGAGATGCAGCTAACGGTCATGTCGGCGCAGCCCTCATCACTCGGCGACACATCCGACTGTGTGGCTGGCTCTGCTGTGGGATCTGTTGCTTTATTGTAGGTGCCTGTGGTGAGTGAAAACAGATAAAAATAACTTTATACAGTGACAACATCAGTACAGCGCTTACCCTGCACCAGCTTCAAGCACTTCATCATCAACTCCTGCTCTCTTTGATTGTACTCCCGTTCGGGCACAATCTGTTGTGGATCCTTAACGGGTGTCTGTGGTGATGGCGGTATGACCATATGTACCGGTGAGGTGGCGGCGCGCGCTGCCAAATTACAGACGTCCTTCTCTGTTTTGGTTGTGGGATTTGGATTTGTATCCATGCCGAGACGTTCGCGCAACAACAGCAAATGGCGTACACGTCCCACCTCCTCGAGACGCGTCAACTTTTCCAACTCCCATTGATGATCGAAAATGAGCGAATCGCCGCGTGGCCGCCAGCCAGAGAGATTCTCCTCGCCGCGCACATAAGTCGAACTGGTATCTAAGACGCGTCGCTGACGTCGTTGCACACCTTTTTCCGCCACGCGTGAGAGAGAGAGAGAAAGAAAATGAGCGCATTAGTTGTGAGCTTTTTGTGAGCGCGTAGCGAAAGCGGAACTTTTGAAGCTTCTCAACAGTTTATTTTTATTTTTTATAAAGAAAATTTGTAATAATGAGCTATTGTATTCGATCTGATAATTGCATGATTAGCTGCTTCAAGCATTAGATGGTAAACAACGCTTTCGAACGGCAAATAACAAACAACCAACACTACGTTAAGAATTTCTACCTGGACTACCTGCTTCAGAGGCTCTACGCAATGACAACTCATACACGCCAGACAAACGATTTGCTTCCGGATTGCGATACTGTCCGGAGAATAGATGTTTCAACGAACGTGGACCGGTGCGTGCATCGCGTCCGTAAATGACCATGCTGAGGTCTTTGGTGATTATAGCAGGGCGCGCACAGTTCTCGAGCTGCAAAATAAATTGGATTAATATAAAAATCGTTTTTTGGCATATTCAGCACATATTCAGCGTATTGCATATGTTTATGAAATGAATTTAGAACTTTAAATGTACATGATAAGTGAATTTTTATTATATTTAGACAAATGCGAACCAATTCAGCTCAATCAACATTTTGTAAGCCCCGAGTTATTAATGACAGAGGTCATATTTATGATATTTAGTAAAGGCTTTTATTTAATTAATAAATTCAGCACTTATTTAATGAATAATTGTGTACCTGCTATGAAAAAACATTCAACGTATAAAGTTACTGAAAAATTTCAAAGTGTTCAGCGCAAATTCAGCAAACATTATTTGTCAGTTTTGCAATTTTTTGCAATATTAACTGCTTTTTAAAACATTTCAAACAAAAAAACATTGTCAGCCAATAGTTTGTTGATTCAGCGCAAATTCAGCATATGTAAACATTATATTTTTGTATTTCAAAGTATAGTATTCACTATTAAACAGGTTTTTATGACAAAATATTCGACGTGTACAGATATTGAAAATTTTTCATTGCATTCAGCGCAAATTCAGTAAACATTATTTAACATTTTTGCAATACTACCTACTCTTTTAAACATTTCGAGCAATAAAATACTTTGTTAACAAATTGTTTGTTGATACAGCACAAATTCAGCGTATGTAAATTTTATATTTTGGTGTTGGAAAATATATTTTTCACTTCTAAACAGATTTTCATAATGACAATATTAATACATATTATCTAAATTTATTCAGCAACATATTTCCAAAACTTTGCGCTTGTTATTACTAATTCAGCGCAAATTCAGCAAACATAATTTTGCAATATGAAAACATTTTGAGCAACAAAATACATTGTTAACCAATTGTTTGTTGATTCAGCACAAATTCAGCGCATATAAAGTTTATATTTTTGTATTCGAAGTTATATTATTCACTATTAAATAACTTTTTATAATGGCAATATGCATATACATTATATAAACTTATTCAGCACACATTCAGCAACTCATTTACAAGACTTTGCGCTTGTTATTATTTTTTGAGTCACTGTAACAAAGTAAATTACACAAAACTTACCTCCAAATAAGCACTCAAAGTAATGTAAATTGTCTCGCCAGCCTGTGTAACGCGATTCAGCAGAGTGGAATTGTGTAAGCTCGAATCCCAAGCAGCTTCGAAACGATAGAATGAACGGTCATCGCCGGGTACGTCCAAAGTTTCACCGGGGAACAAGCCCAACGACAAAACGCACGAGTCCTCATCCAAGTCATCCGAAGATTCGGGCGTATTGCGTATACGTCCAACCACTAGCTCACGTATATCGCGCCATTTCACTTCGGCTGTCGGTTCGTGTACGATAGTGATACGTATGCGGCGTTGTATGCCCTGATGGAGTAGGAATAGACCACGGCATGGAAGATCGTCGCTATGCTCAACCACCTGTTGGGTAGGAAAACAAGTTGTAGAAAAATTTACCTAGGCAGTAGAGCCGCCGAAAGTAATTACACATACCGATGGCACATATTCGCCATTCGGAGCCAATTCGCATATTTCAAACCAAACCAAGACGTCATGCTTGGCCAAAACTGTTGACGTCGATGGGCATGGCAGTGGCCCAAATTTGGGACTGCGCACCGGTTGGCTTATGGGAATGCTTGGTGGAAGCATGCGACGTGGTGGTGGTCGCGAGACAAATTCTTGCTTAGCATCCTTATGCAAAGGATGTGTTTGGTAATGTCCGAAGATCTTAAACATGATCGGTTGTGTCTTCAAATATTCAATAAACGATTTGGTAACTGGTACAGTAATCTGCAAGCCAATTGAGAGCATATTAATAGAAGTAGGCAATTGAAGAGGCACTACAACCGCTTACATTTTGCACATGGTAGAAGCCAAGTGGTGCGCCCGATGCAGAATTCTTGACCGGTTCGGTGGAGAAAGCCTCCTCGTGACGATGCAAGAAGCTGCGCAAAAAAAAAGTATAAGCTTATTATAAAAGCAGCTCGCTTGACACGAACACAACAGAACTCACTTGAACTGACAGAAAATATCAGCATATTCAGCGCCTATTCCTGTAGCTTGTAGTACGGTTACGCGGAATGTGAACTCTTTGCCGACCTGCAAATGCTCGCCGGGCTCTTCATTGGCTTCCTGGCACTCAGAAGCTGAGTTTGAATCAATGCCACGTCCGGAATCAGCATCCTCAAGTTCTATTAAATTTTTATTTAGCAAAGTCAAGCACCAAATCGATTTAGTGCATACACCTACCTTCAAGCTTGCTGTCCAAACCACCGTTATCGATATAACGCTGCACATCATCCTTCTCGTTCAGAGCGCGATACTTTGGCTTGGCATCATCTTCGTTGAAAACTAAGCGCGCCGATTGCTTAACGCCATTATTGAAGTCAATGGACTCCTCATCCTGCAAAAAAGTGAACGAGAGCGCGTAAGTTTAAGTGCGTTTATGTCTAATTTTCAAAAATATTCACCAAAACTGGTTGCACCGCAACGCGCAAGTAGCCACGCACATCGCCACGTTCATTAACAATAGCCACCTTATGCACCAATGGCACCGGATATAGCAGATTACTCAAATAGATGAACGAGCGTCCGACCATACGGAACCAGGGAAAGCGATCATAGAAGGGATCGCCGCCTGTGAGACTCTCCACATTGTAATCCGGTGAAGTAGGGCTGAGCTCAGCCTCGTTGTGATACATTTCGCGCATTAACTCCAAGCGTTGTCTAAAGACGAAAACGGGAAGAGGCAACGGTACAGGTGGTTAGTGTTGAAAGTGGTGTATTTTAGGCAGAAAAACTTGATAAGCTGGTGCAATTTAGGCGCAAAACAAGAAAATTGAAAAATAAAATCTTGAAAATTTATGCAAATCAAATGAAACAACATTTAAGACCATATTGGTAATGAGTTGCTGAGTATGAAGTCATGCATTTGCAACTCAATCTTGCTTTGGAAATATGAAATTTAAATACGGTTCCGTAAATCTATGCTTTGCAGATCTGTATTGATTTAGTTTAGAGATCCTTGCACTGCATTTAAGCGTAAACAAAGCTTTTCTCGAAGCCTTGTACTATAATTTATATAGAGTTGAACTTGTGGAACACTACAAATTGTTTAGAAAACTTGTTAATTGATATTCAGCAGCTCATGTTATGGCGTTCCTCAAAGGCACATTTATCTTTTACAACACAAAATTTATCATTTACAAACAACATAAAGGCATATCTACGAATAATTCACAAAAAAATTAAATTATAAAACTTATTTTTAAGCATAAAGCAATTTCTTTCACAAACATAAAAATACACACAAAAGAATATATACTCAAAATAAGTTTAAAATCGTGCAAGACATTCAGACAGCAAATAATTATTTTTTTATTACTTTTCTTTCCTTGAATAAAAAGTTTAGAGCGCTACTTCTAAGTATTTCTTGGAACAAATTCGAATTTCCCCTTCATTCAACTTCTTTAAAAGTTTATAAGTCCTACGTTTAGAACTCCTAAAGAGTTTCATTTTTATGGGAAGCTCTATAAGTTATTTTGAAACCGTTCTTATTGAATCTAAAGACGGTCAACATTGGGAAACTCATGCATTGTCTATACGACGTTCTCGAGAAGAGCAAGGTAAATAAAATTAAAACCCGATGGAACGAGCTACCTGGGAGTTAAACTGCAAAAGTCATGTGTACTGAACGGAGAACGGAAGTAAACAAAATTCCTAATGGCGTTCGATAGAAGAGACTGTAGGAACATCATCGGATTACTAACTGATCACTGTCTGGTGGCGACACATGCCCGCACGATGAGGCTGACAGATTGAGAAGACACCAGAAGGCACCAGAGAAACAATGGACCATCTGTTGTGCACTTTTCCTGTATTGGCCAGACTACGCTGTAAGCACCTGGGGTCCCCACGATATGATACAGTGTAGGAGGTATCGACAGTGAGGTCGCAGTATCTGTTAAAACTCGCGTCAAGCGCAGCCATCCTAAACGGTGACTACTTCTCTTGGACTTAGCAACGGTACCCCACGGTATGATACACAGGAGGAGGTATCGATAGTGAGGTCACAGAGTCTGTTAACACTCGCGCGGACATCTTAAGCTCTATCTGGTATCGCAAAGAACCAAACTGGTCTTTGCGTGGCTAATTGGCCTTCCAGATTAACCTAACCAAAAGACGGTGAACGCAGTGTACGACCAAAAGAGATCACCATCGTTTCACTCCAAAGCCCACAAAATATTTTTGGATGATCGTAAAGTGAAGTTGCTCGAAATAAAAGGCACCTCAGAGATATAAGTTGAAGGTGTACATCTTATCATTTACGAATATTTGGTTATGAGAAAGCGCTCTGGGTAAAGTGGGTGCCGCGCGAGCTCGGTTATGATCAAAAATAACGACGAGTTGATGATTCGAAACAGTGTTTGGAGACATGCAAGTTAATAAACCCAAGCTCTTCCGTCGATTTGTGACAATGGATAGAATATGGCTCCCGAAGTCCAATCGACAGTCATCCGAGTGGGCAGTACACAATGAACCCGCTCCACAGCGTGGAAAAACGCAACAGTCGGCTGGCAAGGTTATGCCGTCCGTATTTTGGGATGCTAATAATTGTTATTGACTACCTCGAAAAAGGAAGGACCATCCATAGCAAGTATTTCATAACGTTATTGGATCGTTTGAAGGTCGAAATCGCGGAAAAGCGATCGCTTTTGAAGAAAAAGAAGGAGCTGTCTCACCAAGCCAATGTACTGTGTCACAAGTCAGTGAAAACGATGCCGAAGATCAATGAACTTGGCTTCAAATTACCTTTGCATCCACCATGCTTTCCAGATCTGGGCCCCAGCGATCAGATCTCAAAGAATCTCAAATGTTCACTGGGAATAATTTTTTGTCGAATGAAGAGGTGATCGCCGAAACTGAGACCTATTTTGAAGCAAAGGACAAATCGTACTACCAAAATGGTTTCGAAGAGTTGGACGGTCGCTATAATCAGTGCATCACCTTGGAAGGAACTATGTTGAATAAAAAAATACGGATTTTGCGAAACAAATGTGTTTTACTATGGACTATGGCCGAGGATATTTCAATTGACCTGTTACAATATTGAACTTGTGGAATACTAAAGAGAGCTTCGAACTTCCATAAACTTAAACTTAACACAAAAACTATAATAATATAATATAAAAATAGATATATAAACACATATGTTTATAAGTTTAAAGAAAAAAACAACAACAACAGAAAAAAGAGTATAGCAAGCTTGAGCTTTCCAAATATTACGAATTTAAAAATAAAGACCTCGTTGTAGCGAAAATGAAAGCAGACCTAGATGGCATTAAGTTAGCCAATGAAAGACGAGATGGTGAACTGCCAGCACCGGCTTTCTTCGGACTCGTGCGCACCGCCGACGAGAGGCTATCGCTTAAAGGCGCCAACAGCGACGACGACGACGACGATGATGTAGTGTTAACGTGATTTTGTATTTGTAATTGGGACTGTGGGTATGTGTGAGTATTGTCGGAATTATTTGGTGACGGGTATGCGCCGTTATACGTAGTAACTGTAGTTGCGGTATACGGTATTATGCCATCGTAATGCAGAGCCTCGGCCGTAAGCACAGCGCTATCACCGCACAGCGAGGTCGTGTCGTAAAGCATGGACGATGGTGGACTCTCCACATTGTAGATTTGGCGCATTAGCTCCAAGCGATAGCTGATGTGTTGTTGTTACAATTTTTAATAATTTTTTTTGGTATTTTGTTTTTGTTTTTGGTTAATTTGTAGGACAGTTAGGAATGTGGTCGGTTTGAGGGGGGCGGGGCGTAAATGTGAGGTTAGGGCGAGCAGTTTGAAGAAATTACAAAAAAAATAAAAATGAAAAAATACATACAATTTTGTTAGTAAAGCCTAGGATATGTATGTATGTAGCTAAAATACTGTATTATTGTAGGTTATGAACAATGAAAAATGTTAGGTTAGTAAGTGATATGAGCGATATGAGTGTACGAGTGCTGTGCGCAGCGCTTATGGTGGTATAGACGTAAATATTACGGTAAATTTTACGAAATTTCGTTTACTCTTCAATTTGAAAGCTTTGAGAAAATTTAGTAGCATTTAATTTTTTACGTTGATTGCAACAGAACAACCACCATGCACGTTCCAAAAATTATAATTATATAATTTATTTGAAAATTTAATTTTACTTTGCATTTAACAAAAAAAAAAAAAAAAAAATTGTAACAAAACTGCTGCTACTTTACCCCTGCAGCAACTCATTGCAAATGCCTTTGAGGATCTAAATTTACAACAAAAAATATAACCTTACTAAGGACAGTGTTGTATTTTCATTACCAAAAAAAATTAAGAAGAATTTTAATGGCCAAAATAATGTTTGCGATTTTGAAAACTAAAATTTATGTGTGAAGACATAGAACTACTCACAAACTCGCTTCCGAAAAACACAATATTTGATTGCAAATAACTGTACAGAAACTACAACTACACTTACCGCAATTTCTCCAAGGACCAATAGTGTGTGGCGCCATTCTTGGTGTCGGTCACCTCTACAGCCACAATGGTTTTCGAAACTGGTGGCGCGCCAAACTCGTCCTCGCTTTGCAATGGCGTAGCGGCTGAGGCCAGCTCAGGTGGTAGTGGTGAGTAGAGCGTGTCGGTGAGCAGTGTGAATTGGAATTGCACCTGTTTTAGACGGATTTTAGTATTTTAGGATTGTATCAAATAAAATATTGAACTCACCTTCTTTTTCAACTCTACGGAAATGGCATTTGCTTCCTTCAAAAATATGGCATTGCCCCAGAGATCGTCGCGCAATGAGGTGAATTGGTGGTAACGCCATTTGCGGAATGCCCAAGCAGCCAAGCCGGCTTCGCGTGCGGACCAGCAGGACTCATACAGTGGATTGGCTGAAACGAAAGGAAGCAAATAGTTTTGAAGACACTGTACAAAGGTGGTGCTAACGCTACCCATTTAGATGGAAAGGGTAATAGGGATAAATATGTTTTATAGAAAAAATAATAATAATAAAAAAAAGCAAAAAATTATAATAATAAAAAAAATAGCAAAAAATAATAATAATAAAAATAATAGCAAAAAATAATAATTAAAAAAAAGAGCAAAAAATAATAATTAAAAAAAAGAGCAAAAAATAATAATAAAAAAATAAAAAAACGCTAACTTCTGCTGTACCGAAGCTTTAATACCCTTCAAAGACTCACATAATTTGTACAAGAAAAAAAATTTTTTCTATCAATTTGTATGACAGCTATATGCTATAGTGTTCCGATCTGAACTATATGTTTGGAAATTAAAGTGTTACCTTGGACAACAATTCTTGCCAAATTTCGTAAAGTTACCTCGCCAAATAAAAAATTTTCCATGGAAGCACTTGACTTTGGTCGTTCGGTTTGTACGGCAGCTATGTATATGCTATAAAGAACCGATCCGAACAATTTCTTCGGGAATTGCACCATTGTCTTAGGAAATAATGCCTGCTAAATTTCATGAAGATACCTTGTCAAATAAAAAAGTTCTCCTTACAAGAACTTGATACTGATCGTTCAATTTGTATGGCAGCTTTATGATATAGTGAAGCGATCCGAACAATTTTTTCGGAGATTACACCATTGTCTTAGAGAAAAGTCCAAGCCAAATTTGATACAGAAGTCTCTTTAAATAAAAAAGTTTTCCCAAGAAGAACTTAATTTTGATCGTACAGTTTGTATGGCAGCTATATTCTATAGTTGTCCGATATCGGTAATTCCGTTAAATAATCAGCTTTTTGGGGAAAAATGGACGTGTGAAAAATTTCTAAGCGATATCTCAAGAACTGAGGGATTAGTTTGCGTATATGGATGAATATTATTTTATATTTTACAAAAAAAATATATATATTTTTTTAATATTGTTTGAAAACACATTTTCAAAACAGAGACCATTTTTGTTGAAAAAAACTAAAGTCTAATTTAGTACCGTATATAACGGAGACTTTCGCAAGCGTTGGCATCACTTGCATAACATTGGAAAGAGAGATAGTCAAACAGCTGACAGCATGACAAAAGCACTATTACAACAGTGGCTGCTAAACTGTAAAAACTTTAAGTTGTATGAAAGAGAAAACGTGAATCACGCTTGCTCACACTGAACACGCGCATATGGCTTAAAACTTATAACGGTCCTGTGGCGCAATGGATAACGCGTCTGACTACGGATCAGAAGATTCCAGGTTCGACTCCTGGCAGGATCGCACATAATAACTTTTTTTTCTTTTTTAAATTTATAGTATTTTAAAACGAAAATAATAAGAAATATTTTATTTATTGCTACTTACTGTATAAATCTTCCTCCTGGTGGAAATCTTCGGGCGAGTAGCTGCTGTACATCGACATGGTCATCGATTGCTCCTCGACTTGCTTTTGCAGCGCATCAATGCGTGCTTCATAATTCTAAAATGAAAATAAATATTTATTACAATTCAACTACAAACACAAGCCAGCAGCCACCACGCACCTTACGCTGCTCCTCGAACTGCTGATCAGCCTGCATCTTCTCACGCTTGTACTGTTCCTCTAAATTATCCAAACGCTTCTGCATTTCGGCCTTCAAATCTATGCCCTGCTTCTCCAACAATTCACATTGTGCGAAATTCCAGTCCACCTGCTGGGTGTCGCACTTCTCCGTCTCATTCTCGTTCTCGGCATTCTCAGTGATCTTATCGCGCAACTCACGCGCCTGCTCGGGATTGGTGAAGCGAAATACATGATTTTTACCGAGTATAACACGCGAGCCGGTCTTCAACACCTCCGGTTCGACTAATTTGCGTCCATTCAAATAGACCAAAGCATCTTTGTGCGGTATGAGCGTAACGGTACTGCTACGATTTTCGAAAGTACAATGCTCTTTCAAAATATGCGAACCGGACAATTGTATATCTTGCGGCACATTGGCCTCGTGTGTGCCCAAACGCGTAATGCCGTCTTTAATGTAGTAGAGTAGACATTCCGATAAGTTCGGGTCTTCATTTAGATTGACCAAATGTGGTGTTTTCTTTGGTGAGAATACACCAACGGTATCACCATCCTCCTTGACGGCTACACCCATTTCAGCGAAGACAGCTTCGCGTTGCAAGCGTATCTCTTCGGTGCGTTTTAATTTTTCCTCCCAAGTCTCGTTGAGTTCTGGTGGAAAAAAGAGTAGGAAAATAATTAGACAAAGATTCTTTTCAGCTGAGCATTAGAAAGAATGATTGAACGAATTCAATATGAGACGGATTGATGTAGGGATTTTATCTGATTAGAAAACTGGTGTATGGATTCGATAACTTAATCTGAGCTAGAGCCGACAGGCTTTAGTTTAAAACCTTTCATAGGTATCTAGTCGTAGTTTTCGGGAGCTCTTCTGAAAGTGAGACGATAACGAGAGCAAAAATCTTCTTCAAAGCTCAGATTACTACCCATCACTTCTACAATAGCGATCCTAGAGTAGTATAGTAAATGAAAGTCCGTTTTATATAATAATTTCAATATTAATTTTCCAAAGTAGTTTTTTAAAGATATCTAAACGCAGTTTTTGCCAAGGCCGTCTGAAAATAGGACGATAATGAGATCAAAGCTCTTTAAAAGTCTCTCAGAAGCCAAGATGAACAGTACTCTTCTAAAAAAACGATACAGCATAGCATCCTCGACAAAAAATTCTGACATACATTATAGCCTGTTGTAACGAAAGTTGGATCTACGGAAACGGAACGTACTCAGTTCTTATCTGACCGAAGACTATTAGCTCAAAAATAATTCCAAATAATTTTTAAGGTTATTTTTTTTGGTTTCAAAACAGCAATAACAGCGGGTATGAATCTCCCCTCGAAGGTGTAAAATCTTCTGAAAACATCGTCGATCGGAAATAATTTTCGAAAGAAAACCTTAGTTCAATACTGTTCAATTATTTTTGGGAGCTTTTGAAGAATCCGTTAGCCAAAAGGCCGAAGAAAAATCATTTGCTGATGTGGCCCGGAACCACATTATTATTGGTCTACTGGAAGAGTGAGATCTCGAATAAAAAACTACCAGAGCCCAATGGAAGCTCCGGCAATCAAGTAATCCGGGTGCACCACCGTCATGCACGAATGCCGGCTGGTACCAACGCCAAATCAAAAAGATTTACAAAGCGGTTATAGCCAAGGTAGGGAAGATATACACAGGAAGACTGGTAGCGGTGGACATTAAAGATATCACGTTCAGGCCAGTGGCTAGGGCTCACTAGTGCCTGTGATCCAAATCTGCCCGCGGAGGGTTGGAAATTCTTTAAGGCCTTCGAATCAGAATCTGACGTGAAGAACAAAAGAAACACAATGCATATCCAGCTGTTCTTAACAAAGTAATCCATCGAAAATCTGACGAAAAGTGGAGGGAGATCAACTATGGATTCACGAAGGTGAGAATTATACCTACAAGTCTGACGCCAATGCTGCAGATAAC
This sequence comes from Bactrocera tryoni, assembly GCF_016617805.1. NCBI lineage: Eukaryota > Metazoa > Arthropoda > Insecta > Diptera > Tephritidae > Bactrocera > Bactrocera tryoni. Next base: position 74,497,226 of record NC_052501.1, read on the forward strand.
CAAGCATCGGAAAACCAGATCAATAAAGTCGAGAAGGATCCTATAGAGTCTCTCAATTGATGAAAAAAATATGGAATAAATTTTCCAAAAATTGTTTTGTGGAGCTTTCCCCTAAATGACGAACCCGAAATTTTATAGAAAAAGTATGTATATGGTTCAAACCATGCAAGGGCCGTTAGAGAGCAGCTTGGTATGCTTAATATTTTATTAATTTCTCTTGTGTTGACAAGAGCTTTTAGAAAGTTTTGAGCCTGTCTTTGCTGCACCAGAAATTTTCTCTAAAAGACTGACAATAGATATTGGTGAGTCTATCTGAGACACCTAACTGATTTACTTTACTTACAACGTAATCAAATTTCCTCAGAGCATATTGAAAAGAAGCCGCTTAGGAAACTACAGATACACTAATATTCGAAAAAAAAAATTATTTTTTCGAAGTGGGTCCAAAGCTTTTAATATTATTTTCGCTCTAATAATAAATTACTCTTCACTCCTGCACTTTACTTACCTGCAATCAATTTTTCGCTGGCCTGCAGCTGATCCACTGCCATTTCGGTAGTCGAACCGTTGCGATTGCGTGTCTTTGTTGGCGACTTTATTGGTCCGCTGCCCGATTTGGTCATTTCATCTTCTGTATAATGAGAGAAGATATTAGATTTCTTCTTTAGTTTTGTGTGTTATTAGACATTGATAAGCGCATAGACATATACATATATATATTTACAAATATTGTAGTAGGTATGTATTGAGAAGCGTGCAAAGCGAAAGAAGAATAGTTCAAGTTTATCTGAGAAGATGGTATGTTTCTTTGTGTGTTTATAGATCTATGTACAAAGGTGGGCGTGTTTTTATGTATGAGTGTTTCTATTGTATGTATGTATGTAGGTATGTTTGTGTAGTAAATAAGCAATGAGTTTAAGAGACAATCATGAAAATGTGTTCATATCCGGTTTATGTATTAAAGTGGCGGAAGCGCAAAAAATTTCGAAAAAATGTTGTTGGAAACACAATTATTTGTATATTTGCTCTGTACAAATACAAACTGCAGACGAGTACAATACATACAAATATATCGGACGTACAATTATTATATTAGATATTCGTAGTATGGCTACACTGGCGGTCATAAAAATGGGCACGGAGGAAAATACTCTTATGCTCTATACATCTAAAATAATGTGATTATATATTCCATTTTTTATTCGGAATTTTCAATACTTTTCTAAAAGAAATTATGAACGTTGCCACCTGTTAAAACAATTTTTTTTTTATTTAAAAAATGATCGCGGAAGAAAAGATGCCTACGGACTATAAATCATTGATAATAAAATTATATTTTCATTATTTTTTAAATTTTTATACTTTTCGAAAACAAGGGTTGCCACCGGTTTTATACAAATTTTAATATAAAATAATTAAAAATGTTTTAAATACTGCTTTATAAGGTTAAGAAACATTGCATACACTATGATTGAAGATTGTGAGAAAGATTGCAGATAATTTTTGCAAGAGTTGCCACTTAATTAAATTAAAAATAAAAAAATTGTTACCACAGTGACAAATGATTGGCACACAGTTATCAAACCGAAAATCGACAAAAGATTATTTATAATTGAAAATTTTTTTGTGCAGGGTTGCCACCTGCTTAATATTTGAATTAATTTATTTCATTAAGTTAGAGAAATGGTCGGCAAAAATCCACAGCTGAACACCAACCTGGGGTGCCGATTGATAATAGATACCACACTATAACGACGATAGCGGGACGAATTCAAAGTTCGTCCCTGTTGCAGTGGGGTGGTATCTAGCCAAGGTCTGACTCCTCAGTTGGTTGTTCGTTGCTCCTCAATAGCATAACATGCAAATAAGACGTCTTACTGTGGTTGCAGGTATTAAAAAAAGTGCAGAATAAAGGTGTCATGCGGTCCGTGCCGGCGATCAACCCGGTTCTCGGCTCTCAAACAGTACAGTCTCGAACGGAGCTTACGTATAACCAATGTCCTTCGAAATATGAGAGCCTAATTAGGTAGCGGAGGCTAAGCGCAAGTGAACCAGTGTAATAAAAATAATAAAGAATTAAAGGAGTGCGGATTTTCTGAAAAAAAACCGAAGGGAACTAGATGTTCCCAGAAAGGAGCAGCATTCGTAACGAGCTCGAAAGTAGCCGGCTCATAGACAAAAGTTAAGCTTGGTCTCGGTGTAAAGGCTGGCACTAGCCCTGGAGCTAGAGCTAAGCTTCGTTCCAGGAAAGCAGCAACCAAAGTAAGGCTACAAAGAGATGACAAATGTGGAGCTGCCAGTAGTGCATCTGCTAAAAATAGCCTACTTTTAAGGTCAGTGACCCAACGAAAGCCAGGTATATGGAGAAGCGTCATGCTATCGACCTGCTTAGAAGTTTACAAGTGCAACCCCCAATCAATCAGGAGCTTACAACTGAACTCTAGAATTCCATTGGTTACGCGAAAAAAGTCTACTTAATTTTAAGCTTGAACACCCAGCAGTGGCAACCAAGAGACAGAGGTCAACTAAAAAGAATAAGTCGTCAGTCAAAACGCCGAAGAAAGAGAGTGTGACACCCGCTTAATCATTTGCGGATTTGGTCCGGAACCGCATTATCATTGGTGTTCTGAATGATTGAGGTCCCGAAAGAAAAATTCCCAGAGCCCAATTGAGTTGGAGAAAGTTGCGCTGACGCTGCAGGTGCTAGTAAGCAATCCGCATGCCGACTGGTACCAAGGCCAAATTAAAATGATTGCTTTCGATGGCGAGAGATCGGTCGAACTTTGCAAAGCGGCTATACTCAAGACCACTAGGGGAGGTATACTGAGAACTAGGTTGGTAGTGGTGGACAAGAAAGCCATCCTATCCAGTGCAAGAGTAAGGCTTTGAACTCGGCCGGACCAACGCAACCAGACCACATAATACAGCCTACATTCGTCAAGTCCTTCGAGGCTCCAGACTCTGTTGCTACTAACAAAGGAATACGAGTATGTATATCGAATTTTTGAAAAGCCGGGAAGATCAACTATGGATTCACGAAGGTGGGAATCATAACCTACAGGTCTGACGTTGATGCTGCTAGCCACCACTAGATGGCTGAAGTCGACGACGATCTTATGAAGTTGAGTGTATTTCGGAGTCTGAGCTTGCAGACAGACGCTCAAAACTCTACACCAAGAGAGAGAGAGAGCTTTTGAGCGACTTTACATTAATCCTGCAATCCGAGAAAAATATTAATTCCTTGGAAACGCTAAATATAAGTCTTATTATTTTCTTTAACGTCATGAAGTAAAAAATATCATGAAATAGTTTTTATCACGATTTTTTGTTGAAATTTTTATTTAATGTTTGTTTTTTTTTGTAAATTTGAAATTATTTGCTATTTACCGTTACCATATTTTCGAAAAAAAATTATAGTGTCACCATTTTTATGTCCACCAGTGTACTTAAGTCTAAAATATTTCAATTTTGAGCACTGGAACGCAAAAGAAGCATGTCAAAAGTGTGGTTATGTTGAGAGTACGAGTACAGTTACACACACACACAAGTAGATTGCAAAAATTTTACTGTGGTTAACTTGTACATATGTTTATATTAAAAAATATATATATTAAGTAGGCTTGGTTATATAATTCGGCGTAGTTTAGACATTAGCAAGCTTGAAAATCGCACAACAAATTTATAATAATAATAGATATTATTTGTACTCTTCAAATACGCACACACACATACACACGCGTATTTGTATGCACACAAGCGGCTGCATTTATTGGCTATTAATTGGCATTTAAGCATTTTTGAGGTTAGTTTGTTAGCTGGCCATGTACAAATAGCTTGTGTTTGTTGTTGTAAATTAAGTATTTCACTTTTTTGGTTGCTAAAAGCGTGCATTGCGCAATAATTTCCAATTTCCATTGGCTGTGTGGGTGTATGTGCGTGCGTGTGTTAGCATTTTTCGATTTCATTTGGACTAGCATGTATTTTTGAACACACATACATATGCATAATTAATGCTGTGGTTGCGGTTGCATAATAATTGCACTTAATTTGCGAGTAGTAATTATATTTTCGTTTATTTTTCATATAAAATTGCAAAGCCTTGGCATAATTTGATTAAGGAAATTGCTAATTGTTGTTGGTATACTTTTTGTTTAGCAGTTCTACTTACTATTCGGATCGCGCTTCTCACAAACCACTTTACCATCGGGCCCTAAATGAGAATATGTATAGACTATATAGGCTCGTGTTGTTCGAATTTAATTTTGTTAATGTTTAAATTAATTATAAATCTGCGTTCAGTCAATTAAGTTCATAAAATTTCAATTGAAATATGAAAATGATTTATGTGCTCAATTTTAATGATTTTTTTGAAAATTATTTCGTTAGCATGAATTTTATGATAGACGATTGAATAATTTATTGAATTTTTTTGTGCGAAAATTTTAAAATTAAATTAAATTTTATTAATTAGCATTAAATTTTTGTGAAAAAAAAAATTTTAATTTTTATTAATTATTTGTAATTAAATATTTTTTACGTAATTAAACTTTAGCGTCATTCCTTGCTCCCTTATTAAATTTTTGTGTAAAAAAAAATACTTTTAAAATTAATTAATTTAGAATAATTTCAAATTTTTGTAATAAAATGTTTTTTAATTATTTGTAATTAAATAGTTTTTATGGAATTAATTTTTAGCATTAATTTTTGAGAAAAAAAAAATTATTTTAATTTTTTAATTTTTATTAATTATTTATGATTAAATATTTTTTACGTAATTAATCTTTACCATCATTCCTTGCTATTATTAAGTTTTTAGTGTAAAAAACATTTTTTTTTTAATTAATTAGTTTTGAATAATTTTAATTTTTATTAATTTTGAATTATTTGTAATTAAATAGTTTTAACGGAATTAATTTTAGGCAATAAGTTTTTGAGGAAAAAAAATTTATTTAATTTTTTAATTTTTATTAATTATTTGTAATTAAATATTTTTTACGTAATTAATCTTTAGCGTCATTCCTTGCTCCCTTATTAAGTTTTTGTGTGAAAAAAAATTAATTTTAAAATTAATTAATTTAGAATAATTTTAAATTTTTGTAATAAAATGTTTTTTAATTATTTGTAATTAAATAGTTTTTACGGAATTATTTTTAGCATTAAGTTTTTAAGGAAAAAAATTATTTTAATTTTTATTAATTATTTGTAATTAAATACTTTTTACGTAATTAATCTTTATAATCATTCCTTGCTATTATTAAATATTTAAGCGTAAAAAACATTATTTTTAAAATTAATTAATTTTGAATAATTTTTATTTTTATTAATTTTGAATTATTTGTAATCAACTATTTTTTAATTATTTGTTATTAAATATTTTTTACGCTATTAATTTTAAGCATCCTCATTTGCTCTATATTTAAATTTTTTATGTGAAAAATATAAAAAATTTAATACTTATTTATTTTGAATAATTTTTAATTATATAAATTTAAGCATTCCTCTTTGCTTTTTAGTTAATTTTTATGAAAATAAAAATAAATTCAAATTTTCATTTATATTTAATTAATTTTTAAAATTAATTTTAATTTAGAATAATTTTAATTTTTATTAATTTTGAATTATTTGTAATTAAATATTTTTTTTTGTAATTTAATTTTTAGAGTTATTCTTCACTTCCTTATTTAATTTTTGTATTTTTAAAATTATTAATTTTGAATTTTACTTTTTTGCTTTTAGTCCAATTGCTATTGCCTACTTTTTGGCGTGGGTTAGTAGTCGAATTACGGAAAGTTAGTGCGATTCTAATTTAACTCAATTTAACTATACAATATACAATATTTTAATAAATAAGTAGTATAAAAAATCTTAAAACTAACGGTAAAATGCACGCCACACCTACCTTCTTGCACTTCAATGCCCTCGGCCTTCAAGAGATCGCGCAGCTTCTGTATCTCTTCCTTGAGCTCACGTATAAGCTTGGCATTGGCGTCCTCGTTGACAATGGCCTTGCAAACGATCTGTTTGGCGCGATCGGCATAACTGAAGAAAGGATATAAAGATGTTTTTTTTTTTAATTAAAAAAAAAAATATATTTTTTGTAATATCAAATGTGCTTCTCAGAAGAATCTTAAGTTTACAACCTAAAAAGAAAACTTTTTCAAAATTCAAAAAAAAAAAATCATAAGCTTGGATGCTTGGCAGAGCTGTATGGAGGAGGGTGAGATGGAAACATACCGGCACTTTCCTCTCCATTATTTCCAGCCTTTGCAAGACTGAGACACAAACATCACGGTAGTCTTATTTTGGCGAATCAGAAGACATAGGTAAAAGTAACATTAGATGTCTCTACAAGTTTGTGATAGACTCTAAAGCGCTTTGTCGACTTGTAAGGGTCTTATATTTTATTATTTCCATCTATATAGGAGTTTTAGGTATCAGGACCACCCTGTAGAAATTCCTTCTCATCATAAACCTTGATTTTTCATATCGAAAAACTAATAAAGTGGTGATCTAATAAATAGCATAACCACTAAACCTTACATCAGACCATCTGCCTATAATTTTCTCGATCAAAAAACCTTTTGAATATATTTCTGTGGATCATTAGATGACTTCGATAACTACTAAACCGAACCTTAGCAATCAAGTGGGGACTAGATAAGCGCGACGACAACACAGATTGACAATCTCAGTGATATAATGGCAGTTTGTAAATAGATTTGCGGTTTTTTGACTTCCTGATAACAACTTTAATTCGATCTCTGTTCAAACCATATCGCTAGAGGTTGTTTGGTTTTCCCGCTCAGTCAACACAAAAGTCGTCTGAAAATCTTAGATGACCCATTAAAAGTTACTCACATCTCATAAAAGTCTGATTCTTCTTTCTTTTTGTTCCTTTCTATTGAGGTTAGAAACTTTTTAGAGATATTATAACTAACATGGACCTCATGCTCCTCTGAATATCAATTAAACTATCCAACCTGAGAGAATTTAGAATTTGAAAATCTAAAGCGAAGTCGAGGAAGGAAGATGCTTTTAACAGTTGTCTAATTGCTTGAAAATGTGAACTATTCGTTAATTTAAAAGAAAACTGCTTAAAGGTTTTGAGGTTCTCTGAGGTTTGTTTTTCATGAAACCGTTATAAATTTTATGAGCTAAATTTTCTTAAAGTTACTATTCAATCTTTTGAGTTACTCACCGCAATGTGCTCAATGTTTCATCATAGTTAATGTCAGCTGGGGAGATCGCGGCAATCATGGCGGTCTTAGAGTTGCCACCCAAGTTTTCGCGCAACAGCCAGGTCAAAACGGAGTCGCGGTAAGGTATAAAATCGGCTTTCTTTGATTTCTTGTTCTTAGAAGCCTACAAATTGAGCATGATAAAGCAGGTTAAAATAAAATACAGATGCTGGTAAAAGACTACACTGCGGAAAATTGTATGAGTCAAATGTTTAAACGAATTGTTGTGAAATTATGATTTTTTAAACTTTTTGAAATATTATTATGCATTATAAATTAAAATTTTACAAATATTATATAATATTATTCATTTAAAATATTTATATTTTTGTAAACATTTAAATATGTATATAAACTTCAACCAATACAACTTTTCAAAGCACAAGGCAATTTTTTTCACTGTAACAGACATTATTTCGCTTTAGTTAAAGTTTAATACTTACAGACTGTTTTTATTTGGAAATTTTTAATAAATTTTGAATATTCACAAATTTTTTTCAGTGTACGAATTTCCAATATTGATTATACAATTTTTTTTTTGTGCGAAATTGTTCAGCATTGGATGAATGAGAGATAAACAAGAGCAAAAAAGGCATGTGAATAGTAAAAGCTTCAAAAACTGCTGCAATAAAAATTTGTTTTAATTCGAAATTATTACTTACAATTTCGGCCAAGGCCGAGATAACTTTGCCGAGTGTTGTCAAAGACTTATTGATGTTGGCACCCTCCTTTAGACGTGTGCCTTTAGCGCCTGTCGAATCCGCGCGTTCGGAACCAGCCAAATCGACCAAGCTAATTTTCGAAACCTTCTCGGTGGTCAGATCGGTCATATTGTCGTGACGACGTTGGGTAAAGAATATGGTGAAAACGGCATGTGAGCGAGAGCTGGTCTCATTCATGTTGGTAGCGGCCACGGTGCTGATGGAGTGGAGGAAGAATGGAAAAGGAGTTATGAAAAAGGCTAAATTAGTTTGCATTAAGTATTTTATAGCAAAAATTATTGAAAAATATATTTGGAAAAATAAAATGTAAAGCCTTTGGAGCTGCAGTTATACTATTTCTTACTAAAAGTTGTTAAAGTTCTAAGCTCTTTGTACCCTGAGCGATTGATCGAAACCAGTTTCTGTATGGGAAACTTACTTGTTTGATGATATATTTTTACGAAATTTAGTAGATATTATTGCCCAAGGTAACGGTATAATCTCCGAAGAAATTGTTCAGATCGGGTCACTATAGCATATAGCTACCATACAAACTGACCGATCAAGGTCTTGTCCTTATATGGAAAACTTTTTTATTTGACGAGATATCTTTACAAAATTTTGTATAACTTATTATTTAAGTCTACGGTACAATCTCCGAAGACATTTTTGAGATTGGCCTACTATAGCATATAGCTGTCATACAAACCGATTGATCGGAATCCAGTTTTTGTAATAAGACTTTTTTATTTGACGAGATATTTGACTGAAATTTGGTACGAATATTTACTCAAGGTAACAGTATAATTTCTAAAGAAATTTTTCAGATCGAACCACTATAGCATATAGCTGCCATACAAACCGTTTGATCGAAATTCAGGCGTTATGTAGAAAACTTTTTTATTTGAAGAGCTATCCTTACGAAATTTGGTACGGTTTATTGCCCTTGGGAATAGTACCATCTCTGAGGTATTTACGCAGATCGGATTACTATAACATATAGCTGTCATATAAACCGATTGGTCGAAATCCAGTCTTTATATGAACAACTTTTTTATTTGATGAGATATCTTTATGAAATTTGGTACAGCTTCTTGTCCAAGCTAGCGGTACAACCTCCGAGTGAATTGCTTAGCTCAAACCACTGTAGCATATAGCTGTCCTATAAACAGACTGATAAAACTAAAGTTCTTGTATGGAAAACTTTTTTATTTGACAAGTTATATTCCCAGTATTTGATATAGGGTTTTACTCAGAACAGTGCTACAATCTCCGAAGAAATGGTTGAGATCGGATCACTGTAGCATATAGTTGCCATGCAAACTGAACGCTCAAAATTAAGTTCTTGTATGGAAAACTTTTTTGTTTAACGAGATATCTTTACGAAATTAGGTGAGAATTATTGTCCAAGCTAACGGTATAATATCTGAAAAAATTGTTCAGATCGTACCACTATAACATATAGCTGCCATACAAAGTGACAGCCGAGGTTAACATTTTTTTTTTGTTTTTGCATAAAAAACGCTTATTTTATAAATAACATTTAACTCAAAAGCTTTGATTTCCCATTAATAACTTTAAAACTAGCAATGTCTCAAACAGTTGAGTAATATTATTATATTTATTTAATTATTTTCACTATTCTTTATGCTATTTTTCTCTAACGATTTTGTATTGGCTTTTGTCTGTTCATAAAAGCATTCAAATCAAATTAATTTAATATATAAAAATAGTAAATCTAATTTATATATCCAACAACATTCGCTTACCGCGCTTTGTTGCCCTCATCGATGAGATCGTGTATGTCCTGATAGTCGGTGACGGCCAACTTGGATAAATCCTCCACATATGGACCGAGCAATGGATGCTCACGTACGCGCAAGTTACCTTTGTTCTTCGGATTTAATAAATCGCGTACACGTTCGCAATAGATTTCCATATATGAAACCTCAACCTGCAGGCGCGCACACAAAGAAATCAAGATAAATAGTAAGTAAGGCAAAATAGCAGCATAGAATAATGGAGAAAAAAATGTAATAAATGAGGGCGTATTCATCAGTATGCCAAGCGACAACATGAGCGCCAACAACAACAACAACATATTTACAATGAGTGCTGCAAGCATTCGCAATATTGTAAATTCGCTTTGTAGTGTCGTCTTTGTATGCATAAACTATGCGCATAAATCCCTTTTCACACATACACCCACACACACTTAACTCCGCTGAGACAACTGTCAGCACTTGCATTCTAAAGAGACAACATATCAGCTACAATTGCACAACCACCCACTCCGCTCCGCGCCACACTTGCTGTCTCACTATTTATTTGTGATTTTTCTTCCACATGCGCTTCACTTCACTTCACATCCCTTCACTTTACTTCACTTCACTTCACTTCACTTTCCATCCCTTCACTTCACTCACCTTCACTTCACATCTCTTCACTTTACATCACATTTCACCTCACTATACTTTATTACTTTTCGCTTCACTACATTTGTTTGCTCCTTAAGGCATTGCAGGCGTCCTCCTCAACTTACCGAATACTTGAGTTCGTTTGTTTCCGTGTCATGTATACGATTGAAGAGATCCTTACAAATCATCGGTATAATGCCCTCTTGATGCTCCTCCTGTTTGCCCATCATTGTGTATGATTTGCCGGCACCGGTTTGACCGTAGGCGAATATGCATACATTATAGCCGTCGAAGGAGTGTTGCAGCATCTCCTCGCCGATGTCCTTGTAGACCATCTCTTGCGTGGAGAATTCGGGATCCCGTGGCTGTCGCAAAAGTTTATTAAAGGAAGAGGAAGGAAGAAAAAAAATGCAATTAAAAAGTGTTTTCATTTAATTAATTATCGAGTTCAAGTGCTAAATTCATTATGTGTAGGAAAGTTTGTTAAAAGAATGCTTTGAAAGTATTCTTTTTAATATCCTGTAAAAGTACTTACATCGTGTGACCAATAGGAATAATCGAAATTGAAGCTTTTGATGGCTTCGCTGCTGTTTATTGGTACTTTGGGATTTGTGATAGCTGCAAGGATGGAAACGATATATAATACAGTTATTAAGATAAAATATGATTTAGTAAAATTTTATGCTTGAAAATCGGCGTCAATAACCGTACTGAAAGCAAAAACTTTCGAAACATGGCTCTGTTTTGGTATAATTGTTAAGTGTTCTATTTCAGCTTTTCGGGCTAAACTGGGCTCAAAGATGAAATACATATAGAAATAAATTTTGTTGTACTCACCGGTGGTTGCACCGCTCATTTGAATTATACATTTTGATTCTCGACCGATTTCACGCGAATTGAAGGGTCGCACTCGAACCGCCACCTTAACGGACGACATTTTGGCGGTGAGAGAGGCCCAAAGGCCTTAATAACGCACTAGAAGCTGCAAGTAAATAAGGAAATAAAAGTTTTTAATTTAATATTATTTTAAAATATAGATTAAATGTTTTTTTAAGAAATTGGTAAGTAACGAAATACGAATGGATACCTAAAAGTATTAAGAGAGTACTATCTAGACCGAATTTGTATCTGCGAATCGCTTCTGAATCGTAACAAAATCGACTCATTTTTGTCGCGGATGGTCAGTGGTGCTGAAAAGTGTATCATTAACGACAACGTCAAACAATGGCGACCGTGGTCGAATCACCATGAGCCGCCGCCAAGGATAGCCAAGCCATTCACAGTGAAGCCATTAACATCTTCATCGACTCGCTCACAGTGAATGGCGTACTTGGAGTTAAACCACAACCCATTACAGATGCAGAGCTTGAGTTGCCGCGAAAATCGAGAGTGACCCTTGAGCAGTTTTGTTCTAGATACTGTAGCACATTAAACTCACACTTATCCAGAATCAATGCTGACATATCAAACATATGTATGTCTTTGCATGCCCTGCGGACCCCACAAACCTGACACCCTTCTCCCTATGGTCCGACCTCGTCGAAACTGCACGTTTTCTGGGTCTACCGCTGGATGATTATCGTTGACAACTTATCTAATCCTTACCATAATAACGGAGCTTAGGTATCCTTTACAACAACAACATGGTCAATCCAGAATTGAAGGTCAGAAAGGTTGGTCACCTACCGCCAAACCTTCAGACCATTACTGCCAACAATTGAATCGTCTCAAGGAAGCAACAGCCCAGAATCGGTCAACAGTCAAAAACAGAGGATCTGGGTTCCTCAAAACTATGTTAGCTAACACACATTGATAATGAATCGCCAGAAGCTCGGGGAGCTCCTATGCATCCACCTTATAGTCCTGACCAGGCACCAAGTGATTATTACTTGTTCCAATCTCTGGTAAATGATTTTGGTGGTGGAAAATTTGATTAAAAAGAAATTTTTGAGGAACGACAATCCCAGTTTTTGCTAATACCGACGAAGGGTTCTACGACGAATTTTCAGTTATTCTCAAATTAGTAAGACGTTTTCGAACAAATCCTTGCATATTTGATTGAAATTGGATTATTCTAACTATACTAAATGCATCCCCGAAAACTTGGACTACTGCGTCGCAGAGGTTACGATATAAGAATGGGGAGAAGTCACTGAAGAAGAGGTGCCGTGAACTTTTTCATGAATGAGTCGAAGCTAGAAGAGAATGTCGAATGAAGAATCTTCCTTAAGAACCTCTCTAAGTCAAGCTTAGCTTTAGGTTATCGGTACATGATAAATGAATGGGGACAAGTCGCTGAAGAAGAGGTGCCGTGAACTTTTTCATGAATGGGTCGAAGCTAGGAGAGAATGTCGAATGAAGAATCTTCCTTAAGGACCTCTCCAAGTCAAGCTTTGCTTTTGGTTATCGGTCCATGATAAATGAATGGGAGAAGTTGCTGAAGAAGAGGAGTTCCCTTGAGGTTTTTCATGGATGGGTTGAGGCTAGGAGAAAATTTCGAATAAGAGTCTTCTTTAAGGACAAGCTTAACTCTAGGTTATCAGTCTATGATAAATGAATGGGGAGAAGTCGCTGAAGAAGAGGAAGCTCCGTGAGCTTTTTCGTGAATGGATCGAAACTAGAAAAGAATGTCGCATGAAGAGTCTGCAGTAGGTATAGACTGCTTTAGTCTCTTTCAGGCAGAAGTGGCTGCTATTAAAGTGCCAGTAGTCAAGGAGGTTCTAACGTCACTAAGTATAGCATCGAGTTACTGCATTTTCAGACTCGTTTCAGTGCATGAATAAAGCGGAATCGCTCACTTCGGAATGAGAATGAGTTGAATCCCTGTGTCATATTGCGTTCTAGTACTGGACTTACAGACCCTATATTTTTGCTGCTTCAACAACAACCCGTTCCCACGACAGTCTGGTATACGTAACCGGAACGGACCCGGATTTTTTTCCGGCCAAGGACTGTCAACTCGGCAGATTTATGCGGACGTTGTTTGACGACCTGCCTCTGCGCGACTGCAAGCTCCTTCTGGCCTTCTTAGGAGATCTATTGCAACTTGCTTTTAGCAAAATTCAACTTGCTACAAGCTACAAACGTAGTAGTCCTTATTGGACATTAAAAATAGCATGTTATAAGAACAAAATTTTTGTTGGATTTTCGGATCAATTTACCAAACGAAGATAAGGTGGAGCATTCAGATACTATCTTTCCCATTGTGCAGTCTTTGAAGGACTGAGATTGAAGCATCTCGGCAGTTATACCTTCGATGAACTGGGCGACTGACATAAGCCACCTCAACAAATTTGTGTTCGGCCCAAAGCGCTTCGCCGATTTGTGAGCAGTTATAGGTTTATAAGAGTTATAGATGCCGCAACGTAGCGGCTGTAAGCTGTCCAAGTGAGTTTTCTGTTAGGATTGAGCATTTAACCTTAATCTGACCTTACTATAATAAATAAGATCTTCAATTTAATGCAAAAATAAAGAATTGCCTGTTACTGAACCTTATATAACGGTTCTTCATGGCTGAATATTGAAAACATACAACAATTTTCATAGAAAAAGTTGTCCTAATTGGACTTAAAACTTGATCTAACCATTGACAGCTTAGAATGAAAGGTATGCACGGTATTCATCTTCGCATATATGTCTCCAGGTATACTACAAGTATATATATATTGCGCCTTAAACATAAGCATATTAATAAGTAGCGCCATTCGGCACATAAAGCTGCCAATTAATTCCGCTTCGGCAAAATGTCAATACGCACACATGCACCCAAACTTTTCATAGCAGGAAGGTGAAAACGCTTAGCATTAATAAAATTTGCTACTTTAGTGACTCTAGTTGAAGTGAGCACACGCGCCGCACTTTTTTCGCCACTACTGTTTTTATATATGGAGCAAAGGTGCTATAGACGTCAGTGTAAAAGCACATTTGCACAGCGGAGAGGGTGAGAATGGCCGGGAGAGCGCTGAAAAGTTGCAGAAAAGAAATTTGTAACAACTCGCGCATAATTACCACATTAATTTGTTTATTACGCTGAGTACCTGCACATTAGAACACGCACACAAGCACAAGCAGTAGGTAATATATGTGAGAACCTAACCGGATGGTATTCTGTATGTAGTTGTGAGCTTTGTGAGTTGTGCTTGTATGGGTAAAAAGAAAAACGTCACAAAAGTTGCCACAAAGTAGCCAAGTTTTGCTTTAATGAATGCCAACCCACACAATCCACACATACAAACACATAATAGGCACAGGCACATATTTTTGCATATTTCTGTGCACCTGTGGCAACACTGGCGCAGTAGCGCTTACGTAAATCCGCTCGCAAATTGCCAAAGCAACTTTTGTGCCTACACTTTTGTTTGTTTATGCGTGTGTGTATGCACTTTATGCCAGCTGCGCGCTGCTCGAGTGCCTCAAAGTTGGTACGCCATGGCGTATGAGCAACACAATGGAAGCGAAGGCGCGCAATAGCAACAGTAAATGCATGTTTTTGCATATACAAACGCATATATGTATATATACATACACAAATATATAAAAATAAATATATATATAATATACATACATACACACACACACACTGGTGCAGCCGCTTTGAGTGCGCGTTGTCGCAGCCACTTATTATTTACATTTAAATTTCATTATTCGTAATTTTCAGCAACAAAGCGGCGTAACGGAAAAATAGCGCACATACAACAACAAACACAACAACAACAATAGCAACAAACACAACAATAACAATAGCAACAACAAAAACAACACCAACAACAACAAACGAACAAAAAGAAAGCAGCACACAAATTGTGGACTCGCTTTTAGCTGCCATATTGTTGTTGTGCCGTCTTTTGTTCGCTGACGTCTTTATGTTGGGGTTGCTTTTCTGCGCTCCATTGTTGTTTTAAGCAACAGCAAATGTGATTTCAACAAATTTCATAGGTATGTTTTAATTAAATTGATGGTGTGACGTGGTCGCCAACTCCTGTGGTGTTTCGCTGAAAGCGGCGCCAGCGCGTTCTTCATAATTTAAAATGCTTTGAGTGAGGTCATAAATTTGAGGTTTGCAGGTGGCGCTGCAGCGTTGTTAGGGTTAATAATATGTGTAAATTATATGAAAA
This sequence comes from Bactrocera tryoni, assembly GCF_016617805.1. Classification (NCBI taxonomy): domain Eukaryota; kingdom Metazoa; phylum Arthropoda; class Insecta; order Diptera; family Tephritidae; genus Bactrocera; species Bactrocera tryoni. The sequence continues at coordinate 74,512,696 of NC_052501.1, forward strand.
GAAATATATTAATGTAAAAAAGGTGCGATTTTCCGGCAGGTTGTTAGTTTTTACAGCTTTTTAATAAAAGTGAAATTAATAGGAGGAAAAAAATATTTGAAAAATATATGGAAACGGTTACTTGTCTTCACACAAACTTCCGAAAACTTCCAGTATACATATAGCAATATATCTTTATAGTGAAATTTATAAAGGGTGATCCATTTCGAGGGTCGCTATTCTTTCAAAGAATGAGGAATGTTTATTACCATTAGAAAGAACATTCTTTGGCATTTATGATTTGAAGATTATCACTTTCAAATGTTGACCGCGGCTACGTCTCATATGGTCCATCCGTTGTGTCCAATTTTGAATGACTCGTTCGAGCATTTCGACTGGTAACTGGCGCATGACACGCGTGTGTTTTGTAAGCTGAATCGAAGCGGGATTGCCCGCATAGACTTTAGACTTTACATATCTCCACAGGAAAAAGTCTAACAGGTGTGATATCATACGATGTTGATGGCAAACCGATCAGCCCAAAAGGTGAAATTATCTGCCCTTCGAAGTGTCCAACATCCATTGATTGATGTTGTTGAAACCAATTGTCACCCAGATCACGAGCTGCAATTTCAGGCAAAAAACAATTGGTTATCAAGGCGCTATAACGGTCGTCATTGACCGGCATCATTTTTAAAGAAGTATGGATCGATGATTCCACCGGCCTCGAAAACACACTGAATGAAATGGCGGCTCTAGATTCTCTTCAGGTTGTTTTTCGTCCCAAATATTGCTTACCAGAAGTGTGCCTCATTGCTGAACAAACTCTAGCTCGAAAGCGTCGTATCTTCTTTGAGCTTTATTTTTTTTTTATTAGGAAAATATTTTCCAAGAATAAAATTAAGCTATCAGTTAAGTTAGGTTAGAAAGTCGATTTTAACAGCGATCTTAAATCTGCTTAGAGTCCTGATCCGCTTTATTACCTAAAACTACTATATAATAGATCATAAGATCCTTAAAAATCGACAAGCGCTTTGATCTCATCTGAAATTTGTTGAGACGTTCCCTTTTTAGTTTCCGCTTTGTCTTCTGGTTCGAAAGTAAGACTGCCAAGATGCTTCATCTTCATCAAAGTCTGGACAGTGGAGGAGAAAGTATTTGGCTGTTTCGCCTTTAGCCTCTTCCATGCAATGTCGATAACTAGAGTCCAACTGGAGTTTAAGCCCTAAAACATGAATGCCTATTGCATAATGTCTGGTAAGAATGCCTCCGATTGCGTCAATACGAACTTTGCTAAAGGCAAGTAGTTCAGCAGATTTCAGGCGTGCTACTCTAGTCCAAAAGGATCTGGCAGTCGCACCCGCCGGGGTGAGTCGTCGACCAGCGCCTGCTAAGCTAACGCAAGATTCATTGAACCAGTGCTAGAACACCTCGAGATCCAACTCACTGCGATTCTAATGTGGACGGGAGAAGGGTGCCTTCTCTAGTTAACTCGTCAGCTCAGCAGTTGCCAGCGCTTCTTCTATTCTTCTGACCAGGTACCCAAACGGGACTGATGCTCTAGTAGCTTGATATTATATCTAGTGAGCACAGACACTCATTTACTAGCTTTGATCGCACATTTAGCGACCTCAGTCTTTTTTCGGACCCTTTCATATGACCAACCTTTTTGAGCCTTAAAGCGCTCTTTGTAGCAATGCACCTGCCGGGAGTGTCCATTGGTGCTATGTATAAAATGACATTAAGTGCTATTAATTTCTAGTTCTCAGTGGAGCAGAGATGCATATGAGGCTTATTAGTAAGTTTAGCCTTTTCGAGCGGTCTCAAACACCTGACGAATATGCCAAAGAACATTATTAGATTGACAACAGATTCTTAGAGCAAAAGCACCACCTTTGATGGGAATCCCCACATTTTCGTCTTCGGTCTTTTACAGCAATATAAGGCAACCGATGTATTCCTTGAGTATGGAAGATGAACCCTATGTATAAGTTCACGCAAGTGAGGAAAGTTCTCTGAGCGCCATTCAAACAGAAACGACTTTTTTACATATGCTCAAGCATCTCACGACTTCGTGCTTTAGACCAAGTATTCTCTGGATGGCCAAAAATCATCTGTTTGATGGCGAATTAAAATGACAAACGCTTGGTAATGTCATACAAATGGATGAAGACACTCCAGCTCTGAGAGTATTCGACGCAGTACCCGTCGGGGGAAGTAGACCTCTACGCCATTGGAAAGACCAGGTGGAGAAGTACCTGACTGCGCGCTGTTGTAAACTCAGCTATAACCGCGTAAGCGGTATCTACGCCAAAAAAAGGAGAGAAATCTGCCTTTACTATTTTTTCAATATTTGGCCTTCCCAAAAGCTTTCTACTAAGAATAATCAGTTTTCGCTTTGCTTAAGACTAAAGAAAACCATACTTGTTTTAACTTCTTGTTCCACTGGGATGAAAATACCTCTTGTGATATAAGAAATCAATAAATTTTACGGATTTAATCTATAGCTTAATATACACAGATGTTTTCAAGAATTATTATTGCTAAAATAATTAAGCTTTTCACCAACAACAACAAAAAACTAAAATATATAATTGTAGTTTGCCAGCCCACTGCTAAGGGTGGTGAATTTCCGCGCAACTTTACGTCCAACTTCAGCAGAAGAACAAAATAAGCAACCCCAAACACCCAAGGATGAGTCATTTTGTGGCATCCAGAAGTAAAAGAAATAAAACAGCAAAAGTTACGAGACTTGCTTTCCTATTTGCACGAGCTCTTTTATGCTAACTATTTCACTCTGTCATTTTACGGCCAGCATTGGTTAGCTCATACCAGCGGCTTACCGTTATTCATGCTCTTTTCAGAGTTAACACGGTAGCCAAGTTTTACAGTTATTATTCCACTTTTTTTCGCATTTCTTTTATGGCCACATGAGGCGGGACAGTACTTTATGGCGCAGAGACTCGACAGCGCCACATGCGACTGCCGCCAACCGAAAACTCACACAGACGCACACACATTCAAAGGGCATAACGCACATATGCACGCTGATTTTTAACTTCCTCATTTCCCGTTATATGGCGACAACCACAGCGACTGCCATAAATTTGAAACAAATATTATTTAATGTTTGTTTTTATTGTTTGCTGTTGGCTGTCATCCTATGGCGTCCGCCATTTTCCAACGGCACCACTTGCCGCCGGTTAGCTTAACGTCTGCTCTTGACTGCTTTCTGCCTTCTTCGCTGACGGATGACTCATGTAAATTGGCAATAAATGCGACAATTTTCTTTGGTCTCTTCTCTTCTGCTGCTTCTTTTGTTTCTTTTGCTTCATGTGGGGCTTTTGCTCTTGAGCTTATTTGTAATTAAATTTCCGTTATATATTTTGTAGTAAAGGTGGTTAAGTGAAAAGTTTATAGTGGCTAGATGAGGGTGTATAAAAATAAGTCGTGGTGAATGGGAAAGTTAAGGGAAATTTTAGTAAATGTATTACGTATTGAGCGACACGGTATGTTGTTGTACAAATTGCAAAAATTTAAAAATAAATCAAATTTCGTGGTTGAGGTTCAATGACCCACAACAAACAAGATTTTTTTTATAAACAAGCTTTAATTGAATAACGTGTGTAAGCATGTTTTTTATTCAATAGACCCTAGAAGTATGCAAAATATTTCTTTTTTTAATCAGCAGCGACAGAAAATATGCAATAGCGCCTATAAGTATACAATATAATATTTTTAATCAATAGCGCCTGAAAGTATACAATACAATTTTTTTTATTCAATAGCACCTATAAGTATGCAATCAATCTTTATTAGGGTTCAATGACCCAATAGAGGTAGAAACAAGATTTTTTTATACACAATATTCAATTGAATAACGTTTGAAAGAATATTTTTTATTCAATAGATCCTGGAAGTATGCAAAATAATATTTTTTAATCAGTAGCGCCTGAAAATATGCAATATAATAATAATATGCAATAGCGCCTATAGGTATACAATATAATATTTTTAATCAATAGCGCCTGAAAGTATACAACAAAATTTTTTTTTATTCAATAGCTCCTATAAGTATGCAATAAATCTTTATTAGGGTTCAATGACTCAACGAAGGTAGCAAAACTGTTATTTTTATAAACAAGATTCAAACATTTTTGTTAACTTTTTTCAAATTTGCCAGTAATCTTCACCCGGTTTATAAAAATATTTCTTTTAAATAGCACGTGGTCTCAAAAATCTTCAACACAGAGAGACACTGCCCAAAAAGCCATAATTTTTGAATTTGTTATAAATTATGCCTCTTCAATTTTAGAACAAATTTATTATTCTTTGTGTTTACAAGCTGAGCTCGATGATCACAATTTTCTACATAACCTATAATCGAACTTGATTCAATACCCTAGTGTGCCGTAAAAACTACAGTGACTAGTATATGGTATATTTCACTAAGTGGAGACCGAATGTGGAATTTTATGGTCCTTCCTTTTTTTCGAACTTAATTTTTTACGTACATATATATATCCGTGAGATGGCGCTAAGATAGATTGACTTCGAATACTTTCTTGATATAACCGAACCTTCGAATCAGCTAGGCAATATATTTTCCTTGGCTCCATAATTGCCTATAGAGTCTTTAATTCCCTGATAACTTTACAATTTGAATAGAGAAGTGTCTCGAATAGACTTGATGGCTAATAGAAGACTTAATAAAATGACACCGGTCGTTTCATAGAGACCCCCCGCATGCATAGTACCGGTACTATTATATTAGTATACAGTATGAAAAATAAAATGTACGTATAAACATGAAGTGTCTGTCCTCACTTGAAATTGCAACAAGCTACTTCAACATTAAACTCGGTCATGGCGGAATCGCCTGTAACTACCTAGACGATGAGCTAGCAGGTGGGCGCACACCCTTGGCTAACTCACCTCAGAATGGGAACGAGTTGTAGTCCATTGCACCTTGCGTTCTAGCACTAAACCAATGGACTACACGTAAACTTAACAGGCCCTGTTCGATGACCAGATGCCGTACGTCTGCGAAACCCTTTTGGCCTAGAGTAGAACGCAGGAGCTCTACTGAACTACTTGCACCTGACAAAATTCATCTACTTCATCCGGAATGATATGAGTTCAAACTGAACATTGTCTAATAGGCACTCATGCCACGGGGCTACAAATCTTGACGTACACAAATTGTCCAAGTTGTATGGTGGAGGGTGAGATAGACACAACCAAGCACTTTCCATTGCATTGTCCATGCTTTGCAAGGCTAAGTTGAAACAACTCGGCAGTCATACCAACGGCGAACCAGGAAACAAAGCAGAAACTGCCATTAGCTGTCTCAACAAATTTGTGAAAGGCTCAAAACGCTTGGTTGATCACTTAACTTAACCTTGGTCCAAATAGAAATTTTAAATTAAGTTCAAACAGGCTCGCTATGAAGTAAGGTATGATAAGTGAAGCAGAAATAAAAGAATTTAGTAAAAAAAACAACAGGCATATAAATCAGTGAATGAAGATTCAGAAGCTTTTATGAGCTTTCATGAGTTTTAATGAGCTTTCATGAGATTTCATGAGCTTTCTTTAGCTTTAGTGAGCTTTCATGAGCTTTTAAGAGCTTTCCTGAGATTTCACACGTAATCGAATGTTAGGGCGACTTTTGATTAACTTCGATTTTTTTACTTCAGAAAACAGGGTAAAGGACTCATAACTGGTTCTTACCTGTTTTGTATGAAATAAAAAACTCTAGGAAAAGAGAATTTTTCATTATATTATTTTCATGTATAAGCATTTATGAAGTGGTACTTACATTAACAAGGAAACCAACTTTTCTCTTGTTATAATTTTTTCAATATTTTAAGAAGTATTCACTTGCAAGGTCAAGTAGTATCCTTAAAAATAGAGCTGGACATTTTTTTAAAAACTGTTAACCAGTAGCCTGACAACATTTTGTGCATGATAATTTCTTTTTCGATATCGAAAAAATTTAGTGTCGACAATAATAATTTTCAAAAAGAAGGATAAGGCTGACCTTTGCCAATGAGTTACCTCTACTCTTTCTCCTCTATATGATAAGTAAGGGAGAAAGTTTGTTCTGTATGAAGCAAGTAAGGTGTATGTGACTTTAATCCAATTTTGATTAAAATAAATTTTTGAAATTAGTGGATTTTGGGAAACCATTCAGCTCCTTCAGCAAATTTTCTTTAACCTTTTTGGTCGACTGAAAACGGGTTCCACTCCGATAAACGTTGACTTGTCAAACTCAAAAATACATGTCTCATCGGCAGTTATATAGCAATATTCTACATAAATGTGAGATCGGAATTCGCACGAATAAGAAACGAGACCTGTCTATGGTACTTGTTTTGAAAAATAATTCAACTTTATCCGGACGAGTCAAGCAAGAACGTGTTTCATACACAAAATATCCACCAAAATCATTCGAACTGGACTCGGACGCGCGAGAGATGTCGAGCTCTCTTGCTATCTGCCCAACACTTGCCTGACGTTTTTCAAGTGCCATATCCTACACTTTTTTTAATATTTTTACAGTTGAAGAGAGCGAAGGTCTTCCACATTCCACATCTCTCGACCGCCTTTGACGATTTTGTACCACTCTTAGACTTGACGCAATGATTCCGTACACGAAACGTGGCTAGAAATACAAAATTTGAGAAAAATTCATTGTTCGGTATATTTTTCCATTGTATCCATCGTTAATATTTTTCTTCTTCTTTTCAAATATAATAATATATCTAAGCAAGTTCCTCTTTCTTTAAAACTATAAATATTGCTTAGTCTTCGATCAGGTAGTAAAAGGGAAGTGACCCAAGGATTTTCGACGTTTTTTCTCGAAATCGGTTATTTTTTAACTTTTTAAATCAATACAATTCAAACACTCTGCACTTCAGAAAATGCACCTAGTTGATTACTATCACTTTCGAACATTTCTAAATTAAATTCTAACACTTAGTTAAATGTGCCAACTCAACATGCAAAAACAAATTTTATCTTTTATCTGACATTTCTTTTGTATGCACACGCCGTTATACAATATTTGAGATGGCAACTTCAACACAATTGCAGAAAGAACAATAGAGCATTCTTCCACTGATTAGAAAGCGTTTTCTGAACAAAAGTTACAACACAAACACAAAGCGAAATTGTGCTCTCGACTGCAAGTGTGTGTGTATTTTGACATTTGTTTGTAGAAAGAAAGAGTCTTATGTCTTCATACAACACACGGCGAATACCAACAATAACTTACATACATTTATAGAGTAGGGTATAGCGATAAAAGTGGTCGAAAGACGAAAAGGAGGTGGTGAGATAGCGCAGAAATACATATTAACATATATATTATAGTTACACGACTGCTTTTGTAGTGGTGTGTTTGGTAAAATACATTTATATTTTCATTCCAGTGCAATAGCGCCAACGCCACACTCTTTTTAGTATAATGTCAATGGGAACATACAACGAAAACATTGCTTTTCAGCGCTAACAACCACCAGCAGTCGATGAAGAGCGATAAAACTACTGGCAAAGCGTAAAGCAAACTAAAACTATCGTATACAAACACTAAAGGTATTCGCAGGGTTGTATGTGTAGTTATGTAGACTTGTGTGTGTTAAGATTTGGTATGACTCATGGCAGCGAATTGAAGGGAATCCCTTCAAGGCGCACACCCTCAGCCAAGAATATATTGCTTTGCTTATTGCTGATATGTACGAGCGCAAAATTGTCGGATGTGCGGGAAAAAATTGCAAAATAATTTTTTTTTAACGAAAGTGTGGAAAAAACAAGAAAAACGTTAAGTTCGGTTGTGCCAAAGTTTTTTCTATTTATGCAGGGTATATAAATAAAAAATGTTCTTGAAAGACTTCATTTCAATTGGTGAGTGCTTGTATGACAGCTATATGCTATAGTGATCCGATTTGGACAATTTCTTGGGAGTTTACACAGTTGACTTGGATAGTAATCCATTCTAAATTTGGTAAAGATATCTCGTTAAATGAAAAAGTTTTCCATACAAGCACTTAATTCCGATCGTTCAGTTTGTATGACAGCTATATGCTATAGTGATCCGATTTGGACAATTTCTTTGGAGTTTACACAGTTGACTTGGATAGTAATTCATTCTAAATTTAGTAAAGATATCTCGTTAAATGAAAAAGTTTTCCATACAAGCACTTGATTCCCTTCGTTCAGTCTGTATGACAGCTATATGCTATAGTGATCCGATTTGAACAATTTCTTTGGAGTTTACACAGTTGACTTGGATAGTAATCCATTATAAATTTGGTAAAGATATCTCGTCAAATGAAAAAGTTTTCCATACAAGCACTTGATTCCGTTCGTTCAGTTTGTATGACAGCTATATGCTATAGTGATCCGATTTGGACAATTTCTTTGGAGTTTACACAGTTGACTTGGATAGTAATCCATTCTAAATTTGGTAAAGATATCTCGTCAAATGAAAAAGTTTTCCATACAAGCACTTGATTCAGATCGTTCAGTTTGTATGACAGCTACATGCTATAGTGATCCGATATCGACATTTCTGACAAATTAGCAGCTACTTAGGGTGAAAAGAAGGTGTGCAAAATTTCAGTTCGATATATCCAAAAATTAGGCACTATAATGCGCATAAACAGGTAGATGAACATGAATAAATCGACACACCCCGTCATGCTGATAATTTATGTATTGTATAGGGTATCCGACGTTTTTTTTCTGTTTGTTAAAAACTTAGTGCTAAACGCAATATACTCTACTGAGGGTGTTAAGATTTAAAATATATCTTTCGGCCTCTTCACTACGCTTATGTTTTTTCTCATTAAATATGCGCTTAGCTCTCATATATAAAGCAATTGTGTGTTCGATTCGCCACTCGCTAAGGTTTTAGAAATTACTATACTACTACTATTATTTAATTGTACTAAATATTATCCACATACTATATATAATATATACATATTCACAACAGATAGGCGTGTTAATATATATTTTTTTCTCACAATTGCTCACTGATCGACAGTCAGTCCTTCAGCATATTTTTAATGTTCATTACACATATTTCATGAATTCCTCTAAATTTGTATAAAATTTTCGATTTCGGAAGGGATTCACCCACCATAAAACCGCCACTTTGATGACTTAAACGGAACGGCAGCATATTTACATGTTATGAGTTATCTGTCCAATCAGCAACGTGCCTCAATATATTTTGAGAGGTTCCACCGACAATTTTCGAAGTAGACTTGATATTTCTGATTTCAAAATTCCCAAATACAAAATGTACACTTTTTCAAACATAATGAGTATATATTGGAACAAGAAAACAGCCGGAAATTGCAAGTAAATTCAGGCAAGATATTTCAAAAAGTGTAAGTTGGTAGAGCTGTCCTTAATTACTATAGCAAACATGACCGCGATCTGTACAACTAAGTAGTACGTTGCGATTTTTACAATAGCTAAAAATATCGAACCAAAAATTTGTCCAAAATTTTGTATTTCTAACCAAAATTTGTGTGCGGAATCATTGCCAATGTTGGAAAAGGACTACGGTTATTCAGTTTTATCAAAAACATAAGCATACGAGTAGCATAAAGTCTTCAAAGACGGTCGAGAGATCGTTGAAGACGTGCCCAGTTCTGGACGACCTTCGACCTCTTCAAATGACGAAAATATTAAAAAAACGAGAGGTATTAGAGAGATATCAAGAGAACTCGCGTGTCTGTTCGAATGATTTTGTTAGATATTTTTGATATTAAATGCGTTCTTGCTCGACTAGTCCCGATAAAGCTAACTTTTTTCAAAACGAGCACCGTAAACAGGTCTCTTCTGGCATGCTTGAGCGTGCGAATTCTGATCTCACATTCATGGAGAGCATTACAATTGCCGATGAGACATGGGTTTATGAGTTTGACATGCAAACAAGTCAACAAACAACGGAATGGTGGAGAAAAAACGAGCAGAAACCAAAAAAATCACGCCAAAGCCGCTCAAAAATCAAGGTGGTGATTATAGTTTTTTCCATATTCGTAATCTGGTGCATCATGAAATTGTTATGGAGGGACAAACGGAGTTCTATTTGGAGGTTTTAAGGCGTTTGCATGAGAACATCCATCGCAAATTACCAAAATTGTAAAAGAACAATTCATGGATTTTACACGATGAGAATGCACCATCGTACTGAGCCACGATTGTGACCGAAATTAATGCCAAAACGCAATGAATGAATCGGTGAACCACCGTGTTCACTAGATTTGGCTCTGTGTTATTTTGTTTTGTCTCCCAAACTGAAATAGCCACACAGTGGAACCCTTTTTCAGCCGATCGAAGAGATAAAACAAAATTCGCTGAAGAAACTGAAGGTCAGCCCAAAAGTTGACTATGAAAAGTGTTTCGAAGGCTGGAAAAATCGTTGGCTTCAGTGTATTACTCCTGGTGGGGATTAATTTGAAGGCGACTAAATAAATATTGTTGAAACTTAAATATTTTGCGTTTTATTTCATAATTTCCATGTACTTTTTTTCACAATGTATTACTTTCATTACTGTATATTTTTTTTTTTAGAATATTAGTTGGACTTTCATTGTTTTATAAACATCCAGCATCCAAAAAAGTTTGCATCATGTGCGATTTTTTTTTCTTTGAAACCAGGAAAATCTTTTTTTTTCACTTCTCTCACTTTTGAGGATAAAAATTTTGGACAACATGTTTGAAAAATACAGCAGCATAGCTAAGAAAAGTACAGCACTGGCACAATAAATAGTTAGAGGAGCGGTAGGAGAATATTAGCTTCTAACACAATTATTTTCTCGATTTTCTAATGTTAGTTGCGCCTCCGTAGCTAACACAACTTTTCTTAGAATCCTGTGCTGTTCAGAGGCACGTGATACTTGTAGCTTCCTTCCCTTTGTCGAATAAAATATATGCATACATGTGAACTGTGAGAAGAAACTCTGAAAGTCAACTAGCAGAGCTGCTATTTATTTTCCTAAAGCTTTGAGGACTAAATTATTATACTTCATTCGAAGATACTTAATAAAACCAAAACTAAACTTAATTCTTTATTAGACTTATTAATAACATGTAGAAAGTAATATTTCCAAAAGCCTAATCGTGGAACTAAGTGCTAAAGAAACTTACTATTTCTGCTTGTTCTTTATTTATTTTCTATAACTCAAAACCAAACAACCAAACAATTTTGAGGAAAAACTTTCACTGTTTTCCATTATGTATTTTTTATATTCTCCATTTACCTCAAAAACTTTGTATTCCTCTCCTTTGTGCTGTCTCAAAACAGCTTGCAAATTTAATCCCAGCGTAAAGGTGTTGCAATTTTCATATTTTTTAGCACTTTTTCGTTAAAAATTAATTTTATTTTAATGAAAATAATTTCTTTCAGTGAAAATATTTTTTGTTCGAAATTTTCGTTTATGTTCGTAGTAGTTTAAACAGTTGCTGTAAGCAGTCGTGCGTTTCACGAGCTAACAGTAAACACTGAATTGAAATTTTCAAGAACACAAATGAACGGCTGTTACATAGACACGAAATTTTAGAAAACTAGTTGAGTTTTGAAAAAATATTTTGCACATTTCACACATGTTACGGCGAAAATCAAGCACAAACGCTGAGAACTTTGCAGTTTCATGGAAGAAATACTTTTAAATTTTTTTCAGTTATGCAAAAAATAAAGGACTTTTACTGTTGCAGATTTACTATATTTTGTTGAAAACACATTTACTACTACGAGAATTAATTTTTTTTAATAAAAAAAAAGCATTTTTTCAAGTTTGAATTTTTTAGAAAATTTTTTTATTTTATTTTTAATATTTTAATATTTTTTTACATTTTTTCACTTGTATTTGCTTTACACTTTGCGTCAACCGCAAGCACTGACCGTAAGCACGAAACCGTTATAGCGATTTGTCACTGAAACGCTCGTCAAATAACAAACTAGCCGAAGCGCAAGCAATCCTTTCGTGCACATGCGTTCGTAAACGCTAAATTGTCAGGAGACTTCGCTAGCGCAGAGACTCACAGAGCGCTGGGAAGTCAAATTAGTGTGATGAGAGAGAAACAAAAAACTGAAAAAACGAAATGGGAGTAAATTTCAGAGCGTGAGCGAAGTGAAACAAAAGGCTGGAAAAGCGAAAATGGAGTGAATTTCATAGCGAGAGTGAGAGCGAGAGCGAGCGCAGCATTTAAATATGAGTAAACTTCCAGCTAAGCAGGTAGAAAGTAATGGAAGCATGGAAAATATGAAAAGAGCGTATACATATGAGAGTTCATGTAGTTATGAGAAGGCGCATATATTAAATATACAAACTGTTTTGTTGTGTTTTGTTGTCAGAGTGAGCAGGCACTATATACACATCACTTAAAACACCGTTGCAGTACAAACAAAAAATTGTTGAAAATGCGTGAAATGCGCAAAATATTTTTTCTTTTCAATTATTTTAATTTATTTTGAAATGTCTACTTTAAAAGTGTTAAATATACAGTTTTTTGAGGTTATGTAGTTATTTTTATTTATTTTAGCTTGATTTAAGTTATGTATTTTTTGATATTAGTTGACGTGTAACGGTGTGAGCGCATGCACATTTCGATGGACCAGATGAGCGACCAAAAAATTTTAATAAAATTATAAGGAACATTTTAAAGCTTAATAAAATACAGAAATTAAAAAAATACTGAAATTAAAAGAAAAAAAATATTTAAAATTTTGAAACGTTACATAAAGTCATTAACTGACTCCAGAATTTTGAAACAAAAAATTTTATTTTTTTTTTAAATAATTTTTTTTTTATGTTTTTATCACATTTTTTTATTTTTTTTTAAATAAATTTAAAAAAAATTTAGTTTAAAAAAAAAATTTTTTTTTATTTTTTTAATAAAATTTTTTATATTTTTTTAATAAATTTTAATAAAATTTTAGTTTTTAATATTTTTTTTAATAAAATTTTAGTTTTTTAATAAATTTTTTTATTATATTTTTTTTTTTTAATAAATTTTTTTTAATTTTTTTTAATTTTTATGTATAAAAAAGGTGGTCATTGAAACTCATTTAGCAGTCTAAATCATTGATAAGCTCTCCGAAAATCAATTGAACCAGACATAACCAGTAACTAACCTGATATAGCCCGATTTATAACTGTTGTCTATAAATTTTAAACATTTCTGCTTCAAGTAGAAGATTAGAAATTCTTGAAATAATTCAAAATTTATGCAGAGCTTCTGGTATATGGAATAGTTAACACAAGACAGGGACTTACAATTAAACCTTTGCAATAAATAGTCTTTGCGCATATACATTTAGTGACGATTTAATTTTAATTATGTGCTTTTTGGCTCATACGAAGTCATTCAAAATATAAATTACAACCTCGTAACTCAACCACCCACAGTGGTCCATTACAGGCCAAGTTTTCAAGGACCAACAAATAAAATCTGTCATGTATTTTACAAGGTTTACCATAAAAAGTAATGTAAGTGCCGCCCACGAGCTACTCATGCTCAAACTTACGGCTGCTTGCGCACCAAAAACTATATAAAAGACGTTAAAATGAAAAAAGCGTAGCCTAACATTAGGCGCTACCGCTGCTTTAGCCACAAATTTGCTGTCACACACAATAGTACAGTGTTTTGTACATACTGAAATTTACTACAAAGCGTTTACTGAAAAATTATTGACTGCACAAAAGCCTATTTATGTTTGCTGTCATGAAAGTGTGTATACATACATACATATGTATGCTGGGGTGTGTATCTGGGTATGTTGCCAACTTTGTTTGCATTGTCATGACCTTTACTAATAAATTTTCATGTTGATAGCTTATATGTGCAGCTACTTGGAGTGTGACTTAAGGAGGAGACCAAAAAAAGAGCGTACGGCGTGTGCTGGCGCCTAAATGTAGACAATGTTTTGTGACTCAATAGTATTTGAGCACAATTTTAATGTATTGAGTTGAAGAAAAATATGCTCGTAGGTGAGTGACTATTTTGTGTTTAATTTGAGCATGTGAGCGCCTAAAAATATGCAGAGTGTTTGTAAATTATGCGGAGAAACCGAAATTAAAATAAATGTACATACATATGAGAAACATATGTATATGTATGTACATATATAGATTTTTAGAATGTTTTCATTATAGGTTTTTTTTTTGAGAAGGCTACGAGTGGTATTGTGGAAAATTTTCATATGCTCGCCTAAAGGTAGGCAACGAATTTTTTATGATAATGCAGACACTCATGCAGACTGTTTTCAAGTTACTTTTCCTTAAGAAGACAACGAGTGATATTTCCGAAAATTTTTATATGCACGCCTAAAGGTAGGCAACACATTTTTTTAGAACTATGAAAGAATATAAAGAAACCTAAAAACGCATAACTGCGTTGTATGAAAATATTAGGTGAAAACGACTCTTTGACTATGACTCTTGACTCTTTGCTAATGTAAAATTTTCATATGCGCCTAAAGGTAGGCAATGAATTTTTTATGATAATGCAAACACTCATGCAGACTATTTTAAAGTTACTTTTTTTAGGAAGGACGAAGTGGTGGAAAATTCTAATATACACGCCTAAAGGTAGGCAACAAATTTTTATAACTGTGAATGAATATAAAGAAACCTAAAGGCACATAATTGCACATAATTGCGTTGTATGAAAATATTAGGTGAAAACGACTCTTTAGCTATGACTCCTGACTCTTTGCTAATGCTAATGTCGTGTAACTGTCGCAGCGCCTGTATGTAGGCAAAGTATTTTTAAGAAAATGTGCCAATGAGCACAAATTTAGTTAACTTTGAACTGAAAAGCGGATATTTATTATAAAACGTAACTATTTGACAGTAAAGTATACATTTTTTAATAAAAAAGTAAAATGAAAGCTAAAACAACAAATTAATGTGAACAACTAATATGTATATGAAAAGTTTCGATTCGCAAAATGATGACTAATTTTCATAAGTACAAATTTTGACTACTTCGTTTGCATTTTTTACCAATTGCCAAACTGAAGACAACAAGTATTATACGTAAAAACTGAATAGAAACAATTTTGCGCAGGTCACTTTTAGGCTTTCTATATATTCGTCATTATATATAGCATTTAGTTGTGCTCCTCTTGTTGTTGTTGTTGCTCATCATTGAAATGTAAAATTTCCAAAAGCGATTCCTTGGTCGCCGTCGCAGTCAATATTAGAAAGACCAGAATTGATGTTAGAAATAGCGAGAATAGCAGTAAATAGCCAAAGGCGCACATTGAGGTGTTGCGGGAGGGCCGAAGCAGTAATTTGGTGTGCAGGGCATGGCCAAGGCACGCACTAGCACACGCACACACGTAAAGTTAAACGCAGCTATGGAAAATCACACAGTCAGCCCGTCAGCTAGCCAGCAAAGGCCAACATACACAGTATAGATGGGTGAAAATTTTTCAGCTGTTGGTATAACAGTTATTCGGAATACATATTTTTTTCTAATCACACACAGTCACTGCGTTTATTTGCATTATTTGAACTTTTAAATACTTTCAATATAGACTTTTTCTCACTTTTTCTTATATTTCGCTTGTAATTTTGCATATGCAGTGCCTTTTTTGGCTTGCTTTACGTTTGCAGTGTGATTTTCAATTTTTCTGTACAAAATCGATAGTAGCGAGCACTTTATTTCAGTCTGCGCGTTAACGTAACAAACCAACCTGACACGAGCTGCGAGCAACCGAGTACTACGAGGCTTAAGGGTAAGCCAGACGTTAGTAACCTGAAACTCGCTGCTCGCATGAGTCAAACAGCAGCGACGACGACGACTACGACGACCTATACGACGAAAACGGCAACAATAATGTTGACTACGACGATGACGACGATATTGACTGTTGTTGGGGGTGATGAGAGTCAACGAAGGCAATACTGAACTACAGTGAAGCAAAATGATTTTAAGTGGTTGTGATAAAATAAATATAGTATGTACATACATACTTTTTTTTTTAATTTGAAGAAGTTGTTTTTAAAGAAAATTGAAATCTTTTCCAAAATTCTATTAAAAATCAATAATCTCTACAATAAACCTTGACAAAAAATTATTTTTGTAAAGTTTCAAAAAAAAATCGAAAACTTTTGTTTTCTTTAATTCCGAACCTGTGTAACTTTTTAAGATGTAAAATTTCAAAAATTTTCGATTTTCAAAATTTTCAAAAATTTTTTGAAAATGGAACTTTTACCTACATATATTCCAAATAAACCATTTTTAATCAAGTAAAGAAATTAACAAACAAGCAAAAACAAAAATAAAAAAATATTGAAAATTAAAAAATATTAAATTGAAAATTGAAAATAATTTTTTCCAAAATTTAAAAAAAGCAGTAACCTCTAGATTTAACATGGACTAAAATTTTTGTTTTAGGTTTTCGTAATGTGGGACCAGTGTAACTTTTTAAAATTTTTTTAAATTTACAAAATTTTTGAAATTTTTGAAAAATAGAACTTTTACCTACATACATATATTCCAAATAGACCAGTTTTTATCAAGTAAAGAAATTAACAAACAAGTAAAAACAAAAATAAAAAAAATATTAAAAACTTAAAAAATAGGTATTCAAAATCAAAAAATATTAAATTGAAAAAAATTTTTTCCAAAATATAAAAATATCAATAATCTCTGGATTTAACCTGGACTAAAATTTTTGTTTGAACATTTTCCAATAAAAATTTCGAAAACTTTTGTTTTCGGTAATTCTAAACCAGTGAGACTTTTAAGATTTCAAATTTCAAAAATTTTCGATTTTCAAAATTTTTAATGAATTATTACATATTTATTTTTAAACTTTTAAAAATTTTTAAAATTCTTTATTTTCAAAATATTTTAAAATTATACTTTTACCTACATACATATGTACATATATTCCAAAGAAAGCATTTTTTTCTCAAGTATAGAAATTAGCAAATAAGTAAATACAAAAAATAAAATAAAAAAAATTCAAATAAAAAAAAATGAAAATTAAAATGGAAAATATTTTTGTTTCAAAATTTTATTAAAAATTAATAATCTGTTTACTTAACCTGGACTAAAAATTAGTCTCGAAAAAATTTCTGATTATTAAAAAATATTATTTTGGAAATTTTTCAATAAAAGTTTTGATAATTTTAGTTTTCTACATTTTTTTGATGCTTTCCAAAATTTTAACAAATTTTTGTTTTACGTAAATATGTATGTTATTTAAAAAAAAATATCCTTAAACATCAATAAGCTGCAGTAACAAATTTGGCCAAACATTATTTTTGAAAAGTTTTTTGAAAAAAGTTTGTAAAAATAATACTGTCCCCTTTTACCCACAAACATATTTTCCAAAGTTTCATCTATTTTTTTGTCAAGTAAATATAAAGAAATAATTAAATAATTTAATACAAAAAATTACAATCGATATTTGTTTTTGAAAAAGTTTTGAAAAAAAAAGAAAATTGCTTCAAAATTTCGAAAGTTTTTGTTTTTGGAATTTTTTTCCTGTTTTCCAAAGTTTCAACAAAATTTTAAATTACGCAAATACTGTATTTAAACAATTCCACTAAAAATGCAGATTTTTTTTTGCAGTAGTAAACTTTGCTAAAAATTATTGCTAAAATATTTCGAAAATTTTTATTTTTCAAAATTAATAACATTATTATTTATTTTTAAGGCAAATGTATATTATACATATTATACATTATATTGAAACAATTAATTCGATTTTTTCGAAAACTTTTTATTTAAAATTTCAAAACTTTTTGGAAATTAAAAGCACTCAAATTTATTTCCAAAAAAATTTCCCAAAAAAAATAGCATCGAAATAATGTTCCACGGAGAACGTTAACCCAATTTTTGTTTCCTTTCAAACCCGAAATTACTTGACATTATTTAGTTTGGGGATTCTTGACATATTTCACTACTCGGAAAGAAGTTCTTCAGCCCTTGTGTTGAGCTTAGAAATTTTAGTCTTCCCTGCTATTGGATGTATGACCTCAGAGTAGTGGTGCTTAATATAAAATTTCTAAGTTTTTCAAACACTAGAACGCACCTCTGCCTCGGTGTCCGCAATAATATTTTGGTTCACCTCATATCCAATCTAGTACGCGTTCTGTACTATTTATTCTATTGCCTATCTGACTGAACTTCTGATGACCCTACGCTCAAACCAGGCTTAAGTATTGGACTGCTTTATTTGAAGAATTACTGTCAAAGGCTTTCTAAACTTACATTTAGAGTTTGAGAAGGGTTATGGTCTATACATTAGCTTACAACATAATTCCAGGTTGGGGACTATATTTTTGCCACACTATTATTGAAAGAATTATTCGACATTCATTGCCTTCGAAGAAACATATATTGTGGACTTCTTTATCTTCTTTATTGGCTTAGACATCCCATACTCGGTAGTAGCCGAGCTTATATATTCCAGGCTGAATATATGCAATACTAAAGTATGTTCAAATAGAATCAATTTAAAGAATTTTAAATTACATTTTCCTTCATATCCACGCACGTTCTGGAACATTGTGCCAACGCGCTACCATATCGTCATAAATCAAAATAAAAAACAACAAATAAGCTACGTAAAGAACCCTTCGTCTGACGCATGCGTCTTTTGGGAATTGAACTCACTCGTACGCTCTTCTAATAAGTATTGCATTACCAACTAATGAGAGTGTGGGAAAAGTGAGTATGCCAACTTAAATTATGCATTAAGCACTTACAAAAACCGACTCAAAGGAGACGAAGAAATGATTGAAGAAAGCTAGCAGAAGGACCATAAGGAAAATTCGGGCAGACGTATGCATCTTAAATAAATTCTTACATATTAATGAAATGAAAAAATTTAACTTTCGCGAAAAATAAAATGTCAAATTAATTTCAATTTCATTGAAAGTTAAGGATTTGAAAATAAATGAATGAATGAATTATTATTTATTTTTTGCCATTGCAGTTATTTATTTACTTTTAAGATAGACAATTTATAAAATTTTTGATTCTGATAAGTTTCGAAAATTAAACTTTTATTTTTGAAATTTGAAAACTTTGGTTTTCCAAAAATTTCAACTAATTATAATTTTTGTTTTTTCAGTAATTTTTTATATACTTTGAAGATTTAAAATTTACAAAAGTTTTTATTTTCCAAATTTTCGGAAATAAATCTTTTATTATATATGAATAATATGAATTTTTTTCCCCAAAATTTTCAACAAATTATTTTTTTTTTCTAAATTATTTATTTAGTACTAAGATTTAAAATTTATAAAATTTTTGATTTTAAAATTTTCGAAAATGATACTTTTGTGTTTCGAAATTCGGTTTTGCAAAATAATTTTCACTTTAAGTAAGTTATTTATTTACTTTTCAGATTTAAAATTTATAAAATTTTTAATTTTCAAAATTTTTGAGAATGAAACTTGTATTTTCGAAATGTGTAAAATTTTGATTTCCCGAACTTTCAACAAATTATTATTTTCTTTTTCAATAAATTGCTTCTTTACTATTTAGATTTAAAAGTTATAAAACTTTTCATCTTCTAAATTTTCGAATATTAAACGTTTATTTTAGAAATATGTAAAATTTTGGTTTTCTAAAATTTTCAACAAATAATTATTATTTTTTGTAAACTATTTATGTACATATAAAATTCAAAAATCATAAAATTTTGGATGTTCAAAATTTTCGAAAAGACTACTTTTATTTTTGAAATTTGAATAATGTTGGTTTTCCAAAATTTTCAGCAAATTATTTGGTTTTTTCAAAAATTATTTATTTACTTTTAAGATTTATAATTTAAAAATTTTTGATTTTCAAAATTTTCGAAAATGACACATAATTTTTGATAATTTGAAAAATTTTGGTTTTCCAAAATTTTCAATAAATTATTTTTTTTGTCAAGTTAATAAATATGTTATATTAAATTTAAGTAAAAACAATATTTATACAGTTTTTTCGAACTGTAAAAATTTGGTTTTCCAAAATTTCCGAAAACAAATTTATTTGCTTTAAGTATAGAAATATTGTATATGTATATGTACATACATATATATATATATATAAAATTCAGTAAAAATTCTTAGAAAATTTTAGTTTCCCAAAAGTAAAAGAATACTTTTTAGATTTTATTTATATGATATACATAGTTTTTAAATTTTACTTTTCGAAAATTCACAAATTCTTCTTTAAATAAATAGATAGTAATTTTTTTCAAAATTTTCGAAAATTACTTTTGAAATTTTTTAAAATTTAGAATTTCGTCATTTAAAAATTTTATTTTCCAAAATTTCCAAAAAAAAATATTTTTTTCAGTAATTAAAATTGAATAAAAATATCTTAATTAAATAAATAAAAAATTAATTTTGAGGAAAATTTTTATTATTGTAAATGATTTTTGAAAATTTTTAGTTTCCCAGAAATTAATTTTGTATATATTTTTTCAACTTAATTTATATATTTCCAAAATTCAAAAAAATTTTCTATTAATAAAGACATATTGATCTTTTTTCGAAATTTTCGAAAATTACTTATGAAATTTTTTAAAATTTAAAATTTCGTCATTTAAAAATTTTAGTTTCCAAAAAAATATTTTTTTCATTAATTAAAATTGAATAAAAATATCTGAATTAAACAAATACAAAATTAATTTTGAGTAAAATTTTTATTATTGTAAATGAATTTTGAAAAAATTTCGTTTTCGAAAGTTTATTTAAAAAAATTTAAGTAAATTAAAAAAAATATTTAAAAATATAACATACATATATTTTGAGTATCATTTTTTCGCTATTACATTTGATAAATTTAGTTTTTGAAAATTTACAAAAAAAATATATGTTTTAAGTATATAATTTCAAAATTCAGTAAAAATATAATTTCAGCAATTTATTAAAATTGTTAAACTTTTAGTTTTCCAAGCTCAAATAAAAAAATATTTTTTTTTCTTTTGTAATTCAAAATTAAACGTAAACTACTTTTTTTTAAATTAAAAAGTAAATACTGTCAAACCCTCTCGCCAACCACTTTAAACGTCACTTCCATAACATTTTCCATGTCACATCCACGCTCTTAATGTTTAATGTTGCTTGTCAACTTAGCACTAAAACACCAACAACAACATCAATTGCTACAACAACAACAATTGTGTTAGATTACAGCATTAAAATTCAATACATTTTGGCAGCTGTTGTGGTTGCCACCAACAACTACCGTTAGAATGCTTGAAAATGTCCTCTAATATTGCTGCCAAAAGCAATAATTTTCGCACACACCCACACACGTACACGTGGGCGCCCACAAATATGCGCGTTGCTTTAGTTTATCAGCAGCCTGCTGCTGTCAGCGCCTATGGACATCATTTGTCGCTGAGCGACGCGTCATCTGACTCGTCATCACCATCACTGTTAGCAACAAGAACAACAGCAACAATAAATATAATCAGTTTTCTGTTTAAATGCATGTACATATGAATGCGCGTGTGTGTGTGTGTGTGTGTGTGTGTGAGCAACACTTAGCGCTGCGCCAGCAAGCTGGCTGACGTAAAATAAAAATTTTATTGATTTCTAGGTTTGTATGCGTGTCTTTATGTGTGTGTGTGTGTGTTGGTAATTGACACTGCTTATCTGAGTGTATGTGTGTGTGTCACTTGCTCTTCAATGGGTTTTCTCTTGATTTCATCGGCTCTGACAAGCCATTTTGCTATTTTTCGCCTCGAGAATCAGACACTCAGTCGGCGTGTCGTTTTCTTTCGTCGGCTTGCTGATTCCTGCTCATTCTCCAAAAGTCCGTAACACTTCTCTACTTTGTTAGCCTCATATACCGTTACTTTTCATAGACAAATATATGTATGTAAATATATGAATTTTTATTTATATTTGTCGGTCTTCTGTCATCTTTTAATTCTTTGTCATCGCAAATACTTTTATTGGTCTGCTGACATTGAGGTTATGTTTGTTGCCAACACACATATGGCGCTAGTTTTGCAAAACTTGTTCAGTCAAGCAAATAGTCGTATAAACGAGCATTAATTTTATCCCTCTTCTAACCACATGACGTCGAAAGTTTGGTACGTGAATCAGTGGGAGTTTTGTTAATACACGCGTCGTTCGGAAACAAAAGTTTTGCGATTTCATTAGCGTTAAAGTTCATGAAATGCGATCTTCAACTAATGCCTGAGAATATCACAAAATTATGATGAGAAGATACAACCATAACTGTAGAAAAGCTTATTTCTCAACAATTTATTCAATGACCTTGAAAATGGTTGTCTACTTTCGGTGAAAATTGAGGTTAAATTCCATTAATTTATGCAAAGTCTTCTAAACACAAAACAAAAAAAAAAATGAGAATAGTCTAGTATATAACGATAAGCACGCGAAGCATATGGGTCTGTTAGTGAACGAAGGTAAGACAAAACATCTCCTGTCATCAAACAAACAGTCGTCGCACTCTCGACTTGGCTCCCGCGCCACTGTTGACAGTCATAACTTCGAAGTCGTAGATAACTTCATCAATCTTGGAACCAGCATTAACACCAAAAACCATGTCAGTCTCGAAATCCAAATCCAATAACGCTTGCCAACAGGTGCTAGTTCGAATTGAGAAGGCAATTGAGAAGTTCGTTCGCGATGATTAGAGACCAAACTCTATAAGTCAGTCATTATTTCCGTCCAGCTATATGGTGCAGAGGCCTGGACGATAACAACATCTAATGAGTCGACGTTACGAGTTTTCGAGAGAAAGGTTCCGCTGAAGATTTATGGCCCTTTGCGCATTGGCGACGGCGAATGCCGTGTTCGTTGGAACGTTGAGCTGTACGAGATATACGGCGACATTAACATAGTTCGGCGAACTAAGAGACAGTGATTACGTTGACTAGGTCTTGTCGTCCGAATAGATGAAAACACTCCAGCTCTAAGAGTAGTCGACGCAGTACCCGCCGGCACAACCAGAGAAAGATGAAGCGCTCCACTCGGTTCGAAAGACTAAGTGGAGAAGGACCTGGCTACACTTAGAATCTCCAATTTGGCCCCAAAAAGCGAAAAGGAAGAACGACTGGCGCGCTGATGGAAACACGGCTATAACCGCGTAGTGGTGTCTACGCCAATAAAGAAAAAGAAGTAATTTTCTAGAAATTAAAGACAAAGAGAATGAGAATCGACCCCATGGTAACACCTCATGCTTTCCCAGATAAAATTAATGACGGCTGATGTAAGGTTATGGTCGTTTGTGGACTAAGAATTTGAAAAAAAAATCAATTTTTTGGACGTGTGGTTTTCAATGAAAGAATACTTTTTGCGGAGTTGATCATTTTGACAGCTGTCACCGGATTAATACCCAACTTGGTTTGCATTTTAGAATGAACAGTCTTACTCCGGAACAGGGCTTGGAAATTCTGCGAATTTATTACAAAGTAATGGTTCGGGAGCTTGGCCAACGCTGGGCAAGATCCTTTTAGTTCAAGATCGAACGCAAGAGGTCTATCCTTTTGGTATCAGTAAAGCTAGTCTCTTCCTAGTTGTGGAGCTTTCAGCAGGCCATTGCCCTATTGGTGTACATGCCGTAAGGCTGGGAATCATACCAACCGCTATCTGCAGAGGCTGTGACGAAGGAAGAAGACAAGGTGGAAACAACTCAACACTTACTACTTGACAGTCCTGCATTTGAAAGGTCAAGACTTAGGAGCGCATACCTTTAGACATCCCACCGACCTGGCGGGAATGGAAATTAAACGACTGTGTAAATTTGTATTGTCTACTAAGAGTTCTGCCAATTTATAAGTTCGAACACAGGAGTTTTTCTTTTCTATGGCTTCACAAAGGACTACACATAGCAGTGCACGTGTGATCTTTCGAGATCAGCCGTCTGATCTAACTTAACCTAAGCTAGTCTAGCAGAATCGGTAATTCAAGCAATCATAGATCTATTTCACACCACGTGTTCTCTAGTCGATAATGCACATTCTCAGAACTCTTTACAGTTCAAAAAACAAGATGATCACTGATTTGGAGTGACTCGAAGCCTTGGTTGAGACGCTGTTAAATCCACGAAAAGTCACTGTTTGGGCAGAGGGCATAGGTGGTCCACATTTCTTCAAAAACGGAGCCAGCCATCGCTAAAGAAAGTACGTAAGACTAAAAAAAGATAGACTTTTAGACTCGGCCGCTTATTTGGCGAAATCTGCGAAAGTTGACCTAATGCAAGAATGCGTTCAAGAAAGTTAAAATGCGCTCGCACCAAAACCTATTATATCTAAATGGCAATATGAAAGCCTTCAAAGCGACATTACAATTGCCACAACGCTTTATCTCTCATATTAGCTCACGTAACATTTTATAAAATTTTATTCCCCTACAAGTGCACCGTACACGGCACACACGGCGTATGAGTGTTGGCTGCCGCACAGAAATCCATTAAAACTATCTCCTGTTTATTGGCACTTGCCGAGACAACACGAGCGAATTTTTAATGCCTGCCGCAGCTACAATTCACCTCACATCTTCGATTCGTGAAATTATTTGCTCAGCGCACGCACACAACCAGACACATGCACACCGGAAGATGGACGAAAGCAGCAGTGGCTTTGGTTGAAGCAGAATTCGATTCAACAAATATTGCAATGCAAGCAAGCTGTGCAAGCATTTGAGCATGTGTGGCGCTCTGTGCATATAAATCTATTGAATATCGGCAGTCATGCAAGTGCATTGTACAAACATACAGACAAATGAAAATATTGGCACAAGTAGGCGTGCGTGTGTTTGTATTGTGCGCACGAGTTGAACTATTCTTGGATGCGTCATGCAAACGCCCAGCCAGCGCTCAGTATGCAAGGTATGAAGTTGGCAGCTGAGTTGTGGAAAAAATATATATACATATATGGTTTATGTGAGATTTTTCTACAAATATATAAACTACATATGAGATATATATATGAAATGTATGTATTTGCCTTACCCAATACAAGGGTGTAATTAAGTTGAAGTCTGCTTTTACGCTTATAAAGTAAAAAATCGGCTAATTTTTATAAAAATACTTTCTCAAGATTTTCAAAATCGGTGAGTTAGCGAAATTGTAAGGGTCCACTTGACGTGCTTTGATCTTCATATTATTTTTAGCAAGCACAAGTTTGGTTATTGAATTCGATGATATTAAAGTATATGCTCTTTGAGATTGTTTTTTTAAAAGGATGTAATCTGACTTGTTTCTGGCTCGGAAAATGATAGACTTCGAAAAAAGCAAGTGCTCTCAAGTAACTCAACTAACAACATGACTTGAACTTCTTCGTAAAGTGGGCGTGACGAAATATACATCATCTCATTAACTACTGTAGCTAGCAGGTGAAGCTAGTATGAACGCAGTGAAAGTACAAAATTAAGAAAATATATACATATATTTATTTTCTCAAAATGCTTTTGGAAGACAAAACGTTAACTCCGGTTGCACCGAAGCTATAATACACTTCACATAAAAAAATCCTCAAAAGATCATAATTCCCAACGCTCGGTTTGTATGGCAGCTATATGCTATAGTGGTCCGATCCGAACAATTTCTTCGGAAATTGTATTATTGTCTTAGGTAATAAGCCATGCAAAATTTCGTGAAGATATCTCATCAAAGAAAAAAGTTTTCCATACAAGCAATGGAATCTAATCGTTTATTTTGTATGGCAGCTATATGCTATAGTAATCCGATCTGAAAAAATTTTTCAAAGATTTCATATCTGGCTTAGAAAATAATTCGTGCCAAATTTCGTGAAGATATCTCGTCAAATAAAAAAGTTTTCTATATGTATGCTATAGTGATCCGATCTGAAAAGATCCTTCAGCGATGACAATATTTCATTAGACAATAACCTATGCCAAATTTCGTGATTATATCTCGTCAGATGAAAAAGTTTTCCATACAAACACGTGAATCTGATCGTTCATATTGTATAGCAGCTATATGCTATAGTCGTCCGATCTGAAAATATTCTTCAGAGACCACATTATTTCATTAGAGAACAACCCATGCCAAATTTCGTAAAGATATCTCGTCAAATAAAAAAGTTTTCCCTATAAGTACTTGAATCCGATCGTGCAAGACCAGTCTACAAGTACCCAAGAAACGTATTGAACGTCGATTCAGCGTGTCACGAAAAGTAGCAACTTTGGCTAAATTGGCTCACTTGTAGTAGACTAGTCCGATTCTGTTCTCAGACACTAGCAGAAGCTAGCTGGAAACAAAATTTGGCAAAATGACTCCACTCAATAGAAAAAGCTCCAATATACATAGTATAATATTACATATCGTCACCTAAATTGCAAAACAACGTATCATCAAAAAAGTCGAAATTGAGTTTTGTATTGCTTACGATTCAATACATCATATTACATATATGTAACATAAAATTTTCAGCTGCAGCTGTCAGAATAACCAATATATTGGGTAGTCGAAAAAGTCTTTTCGTATTTTTTCAATAAATGTCGTTGCAGTCGTATATCTCCAGTGCTACCAATCACATTGTGTCATACCATATAGTGGAATAGTTGGAAAGGTGAAGTTTTAAACTTCATTTAACCACAAAGAAATTAAATTCGGTGAAGTTGAAAAAAAGGCTACAGCTGTTCAAAAATGAGTGAAAATAGTGAAGAAATATACATATTTCTATATATTGAAATTTTTGTATTAAGAAGGGAAGAATGCCACGCAAGTCACCAATGATATTTGTGAAGTTTACGGAGACAATCAGTATCAGTTCGTGTAGCACAAGAATGGTTCGCTCGCTTCTGTTCTGGAAATCTCGATGTGAAAGATGCACATCGCTCTGGTCGACCTATCGTTGAAAAAGTCGATGAAATTATGGAAAAGTTTGATCAGGACCGCCACATAAGCAGCCATGACATCGCTAGGAACTTAATATACATCATCAAACAATTTTGAACCATTCAAAAAAGGCTGACTACGAAAAGAAGCTCGATGTTTGGATACCAAATGAATCGTCTGTAAAAAATTTAATGTACCGAATCAACATCTGCGTTTCTTTGCTGAAACGTAATGAAATCGAACCATTTCTGAAGCGAATGGTAACAGGAGACGAAAATTCGATCAAATTTGACACTAATGTGCGAAAAAGATCATGGTCCAAGCGTGGTGCAGCTCAACAAATGTCGCAAAGCCAGGATTGCGGCCTCGAAAGGTTATGCTGAGTGTTTGGTGGGATTGGAAGGGAATCATTCAGTGAGCTGCTCCAGCCTAGTCGAATGATTGATTCTACATTTTAGTGTTAACAACTGATGAGATTGAAGCAAGCAATCGAAAAAACGGCCAGAACTGATCAACAGAAAGGGCTTCGTCTTCCATCAGGACAACGCTAGACCACACACATCTTTGATGACTCGGCAAAAACTGGGGGAGCTTGGCAGGGAAGTTTTGATGCATCCACCATATAGCGCTGACCTTGCACCATCGGACTACCATGCATTTCGGTCAATGCAGAACTCCCTTAATGGAGTAAAGCTCGTTTCAAGTGAAGTCTGTGAAAATTACTTGTCGCAGTTTTTCGCCGAGAAACCAGAAAAGTTTTACACTGATGGAATAATGTCTCTAGCGGAAAAATGGCAAAAATTTGTCGATCAAAATGATACATATTTGGTTTATTAAAGTTCATAATAAATACAAAAAAAAGTTGAAGTTTGATTAGAAATACGAAAAGACTTTTTCGACTACCTACTATATGTTTCAGATTATAATCCATGGAGCCGTTGTTGCTGCTCTTGGCTCATAAAATCAGCGAATAGTTCTGTCCCTTTTTTTCCTTCATGGAGTGCCATTTAAAGTGCTTGGTAGGCAATCAATCAAGCAAAAATTATTAAAAATGGTGAAAGGAATTTTTTATAAACAAGCAATTTCAATAATTTACATTTTTTTCGTATTTATTAGAAATTTAAGCCGACAGTTAAAATCTATAACGAAAAAAGCGTCTTTATGCTTTGCCAAGGGTTGGCATTGCTACAATTCGGAGACGACTGGATAGATCGCGCTTTATCAGCACATATTTATGCAAGAACACGCGCATAATCAATTCTTCTTAGAGCAATGACAACAACAACAAAAAAATGAAAACAACAACAGCAAAAACATAAACAACAAGACTCAGCTTGCGTAAAGTACAACAAAGAGAGCGAAAAAGTATGGTTAACAAAAAATTAATGTGTTGTTGTTGTGTAATATGTATAAATGCACATACATACACACATATATAATCGATGTCAGCTCAAAGGAAAACAAGGAGGAATTTTTGCGCAGCTTGTGTCAGTTCATATTAGCGAATTCTTGCGATATCACGACGACGTAACTACCAGACAGTGATTAAACTGTCAAGTGAGTTGGAAGCGAAACGCAGAAGAAACAACAATATAGACAATAAATAACAAAAAATTCGCAAACACACAAACACACATGCGAAATATGCATGAATTCTAAAGACTCGCCAAGGACAATGGAGACTGGCTGTGTACCGTTAGCTGTCAATGACACGCACGCTGAGCTTGTATGCTTGTATAGCGCATATACTTATATGTATGTAGCTTTAAAAGTGACAACAACAACAACAAAGACAAAGAATTGCGAAAAAGACGAAAAATTTCAAACCAACAATAGCTTAAAATTGATAGAAGGTGGAACAACAACAACAGTACATGCATATTTGTTGCTGAATTCTTTGTCAGCGCAAAGCAGACAAGCTGCCCACACGCGCTCACACATACGCACAAAAACAAAAAAGTGCACAAAAATCATATAACGGTGTAAACAGCACGGTTGCGAAACAAAAATACATAAACACAGAGAAAAAGAGAAAAAGAGGGTTTAAAAGCCCCACACAAAGCTACGCCACTGCAGCTGATCTATGGACGTCGCAAAATTTGGCTTTGCCACTAACTCGACTTTAAGGTCAACTGACTGACAAAGGTGAAAGACTTGCAGTTTTTTGTGGAAAATGTTAATTGATAGCTTTGCAGCCTTTAACATGCAAGAAGCAGAGGAGCAACACAGTTGAGGGGTGAGCTTATGCAGTTCGGAAGCTCTTGCGGGACGCTTTGTTGATATGAGATTAAACGTAAGCGAGAATAATTTGTTAGAATTATGCTACAAGGTAGTTACAGCCGCGCATTATCACGCCGAGGGACCTGACCTGACAAAAACTAATCCGTTGAATAACAAAGAAAGCTTTTCCCGCGAGCTTTCACCACCTGTAAGCCTCAAATTTTAGTTCTACCATTCATTTATTCATGCACCATCTATTCGAAGGCTGTTGAAGACTTGGAGAAACTTTCATATATCGCTGAGTTCAAGTTAATAATAATTAGGAGCTAAAGCTCGGCTAAGTTACTAGCGAGCGTGTAAAAGCTACATTTTGTAGAAAGAAAGTTCGTGACTCTTTCAGGGGTCGATTTTTTGACTATTATATTTTATGTACGCTCCGAAAAGTATACCTCATTGGTATGAATTTCTTTCATAACATTCAATTCCGGTACAGAATTGGCTGATCTTTACTAGAATGTAGTAAAAGAAATCGTGGAGCCATTAAGGCTAAGTCTAACTGCTAATTTTAAGAGCTTAGAGGGTGAACAAATGCATTGCATGAAAATGTCTCGACAAAGTAGTATTGAATTGACGGTAAAGAAAAGTCTCGATAAAAAATGATCTTTGAAGTTAACTACTGAAATAAAAAAATCCGAAAAACGAAACCTCAAAGAAACTCCAGTCACAGTTTTATGATCAAACCAATGAATGAGTTGATTGAATATGAAAAAGTAAGAAAGCGATAGTGGTAATCCTTCAAAAGGAGCTTATGTGTTCCTCAGTTATGAAAAAGTTACTGATCATCGATTCTACTAATGTAGATTAAATTTGGAGGAGCTATACGCTATGCTCCACCTAGGAACTACGGGAAAATATATATACTATACTTGGGTGTGATTGGTATCAACCAACATATCTTCTACTGAGATAAAGAGAGAGTCGAAGTTTGCTTCGAAATTGTAGTGATTTCAAATCCTTTTCCAACAAAGACTTGAGATTCAACGTTGTGGGAGAAATAGTTTCATAGTTCATAGTTTCATAATCCAAGCAGTGTACAAAAAAAAAATCGCTATGCTCGATATTTGAGCAGAAAATAGGAGCAGTTTAAAACTGCGATACCATGAAAGTCCATATATACACCTTTACTAGTTTGTGGGCAGTACTTCTGCTCTCATTTGAGGTCACTACCTTGTTGTTATCTAAAAAAAATAGTGTTTCACAAGTCCCTTATGAGATGGCGCTGAAAATCGCACTAACACTACTCTTTACCAACTCACGGCTGAACTACAGAACTCACATCATCAAGGCACTGGAGAAAAGGAATATGGTGATTCCAGAATGCAAATGGAAAGAGGCTGTACTGCGATAGCTGAAACCATTGTGGGGGAGAGTAAGATTCGTCTTGGTGCTACGAAGTGCAGCCCACAGGGTGAAGTTCTAACCGCCCTACTATGGAGTCGAGTAGCAGATGCCCACAAGCAATGGGATTCGGTGCCAGGAGTAGGCCTCTGATATTATCATAATAGCACGAGGTAAATTCGAGAACACTTTCTGCGACATAGTCCAAAGAGGCTTAAGTCTAGCTAAGGGATGTGTAATACGGTAGGTTTAGATATCAACCCGCCAAAAACAGCTGACGGCCTGTCTCTTCCGGGCTTGAGGCGCCTAACACTTGACGGCGGGGAGTTGGAGATGTCGAAAGAGGTCAAATTCCAAGGACTCACATTAGACTCAACCTTACGGTGGAAAAACACGTAGAATGAACACTGTTCCGAGCCACCAAAGCACTCACGATATGCAGACGCCTAGCCGTTAAATTCTGGAGCTACAAGCCAGGTATCATCAGGTGGCTGTATACTAGGGTGATTCAAAAAAAAATTTTTTTTTTTGTTTGGTACTCTGAAAAATAGTTTCCTAGACACCTCTAAGAAAGCCTCTCCAAAAACCTATGAGTTTCATCATTCATAATGATTTTTTTCATTGAGTTATAAAATTCATAAGAAATAAAAAATTTTCTCAAAAATAATCAAACTTCAATCGTTAATATCTTTTAAACGGTTGGGTTTACGAAAAAATCTTAGTAGACCTTTTTTGTAGAGCATTCAATTTCCTACAAAATCTAAGGAACAAGATATTTTTTCAAGTAGTTGGAGGCGAGATATGAATTTTTCTATCTGATAATAAGAAAAAATAGAAAACTGTATGTAGAAGGACCTTCCCGTTACAATTAAGAACTCATGCTTGGAGAGGCTTTCTTAGAGGTGTCCAGGAATTTTTTTTTGAATCACTTTACTGTATACCATGACCTTAGGTCTCTTATGGAGCGGTTGCTAACTCAACTTCAGCACTTGAAGTCATGCTGGTGCTCACTTCTTCTTCTTAATTGGCGTAGACACCGCTTACGCGATTATAGCCGAGTTAACAACAGCGCGCCAGTCGTTTCTTCTTTTCGCTACGAGGCGCCAATTGGATATTCCAAGCGAAGCCAGGTCCTTCTCCACTTGGTCCTTCCAACGGAGTGGAGGTCTTCCTCTTCCTCTGCTTCCCCCGGCGGGTACTGCGTCGAATACTTTCAGAGCTGGAGTGTTTCCATCCATCCGGACAACATGACCTAGCCAGCGTAGCCGCTGTCTTTAATACGCTGAACTATGTCAATGTCGTCGTATATCTCGTACAGCTCATCGTTCCATCGAATGCGATATTCGCCGTGGCCAATGCGCAAAGGACCATAAATCTTTCGCAGAATTTTTCTCTCGAAAACTCGTAACGTCGACTCACCGGTTGCTGTCATCGCAAAAGCCTCTGCACCATATAGCAGGACGGGAATTATGAGGGACTTATAGAGTTTAGTTTTTGTTCGTCGAGAGAGGACTTTACTTTTCAATTGCCTACTCAGTCCGAAGTAGCACCTGTTGGCAAGAGCAATCCTGCGTTGGATTTCCAGGCTGACATTGTTGGTGGTGTTAATACTGGTTCCAAAATAGACGAAATTATCTACAACTTCTAAGTTATGTCAACAGTGACGTGAGAGCAAAGTCGCGAGTGCGACGACTGTTTGTTTGATGGAAGGAGATATTTCGTTTTGCCCTCGTTCACTGTCAGGCCCATTTTCTGTGCTTCCTTGTCCAGCCTGGAGAAAACAGAACTAACGGCGCGGGTGTTGAGACCGATGATATCACGGCTACGCTTCACAATTTCACTGTAAACTGACTATCTTAATATTATTTAATATTTCTAACTTGCCTACACTAAAGTCCCTTTCAGCCCACGGCTGACATTTAAATTCACATTAATATAATTAAAGCATCATTTGCTGACTGAAATAATTAATTTAAGCAGATAAATCAAATTAATCTCGTACACACAAACTGCTGCTTCCAAGAATTTCAAAGTTTATAGGCAGCAACTTTTCGCTCTACAATATTTCGGCAGTCACGCTGGATACACCTTTATTTTGGGTGATATGTTTCAGATGTTCATAAATTGTGTTTAGCTGATGCTGCGAAGCAATTAGTGTCAAATTTATTGAATTTATTCGACTGACTTAATTAAAAAGTCATCCTACGAGCGACTGAGTCGACATATAGGCAAATATATACAAACCTAACATACATATATACGCACTGAAGAGAAGAACCCTCAACTATAAATATGTAAATATTTTTCGTGTGAAGTCACTGAACGACCTTTACCTTTCAAAAGTCCAGCAATTCGAAAGTTCGGCAACACAACAACAATGCCAAAAAGTGCACGCACTAAATAAATAGCCTTGCGCTCTAAGCTCACACAAAGAGAATCGCTGTGTGGAACTGAACTCAGGCGGCAAAGGCTGCAACGAGCTGCGGGTAAGCACAGCTGTTTAGCGCTAAAACAAAGCAAGATTTGATGAATTTTGCAGTGGCGGCGCTACTTTAATGAGAGCAAATGCGAGTGAGTGCCAGCTGCAACTTAAATGTCCGTATGGTGATTTTAGTAGCCCGCGGCCACAGTTGTGTTAAAAGTGAGCAGCCTGAGTGAGTAAGTGAGCTGACACGCACCACCTTCAGGGGTTCAATAAACAATTAAACAGCGGGGGCGACATTTTCCCGGTATTTTTTGGTAAACTCGGTGCGATTGCGCCACAGACAAGCAATTGAACTCACATGCGACACGTGCCCCAAATTAAATCGCACACAAATGTAATTGAAAATGTTTGCTCTCTTACTTTTGGTCCCAAAGGGCAACAGCGTAAATAAATTGAAATTAAATGAAGCAGCGAGAAAAGGAATTGGTAAATAGCAGACATGGGAGGAGGGAACATTGTTGAGTGAAATGCGTAGTCAGGATGTTGTCAAGAAATATGGAATATCTATGGTATATGAAGTTGAGCGTTGAGTTGGGGTATAATCAAGAGCTATATTTTCAAGATATTTTTAAAAGAGGTAGATCAAAGAATGAACATTAATATGAAACAACTGGCGCTTACGGTTATGCTCGACAATTGATAATCGAGTATCTGCCATTATTTGTGGGTGTAAGGCTTGAAACAAGGAATGTTCGCTGTCGAGAAGCTGTAATCACAGCAGACAGCCGAGGTTCTTTCACTCCTGCTCTCTGAGAGCACTTGTCAACATTTTGGTATAATGGAATTGTGGGACGGCATCTCAAACTTCTTATATACAGCTGTAAATGAAACCGTTGGTTTTCAGAAAAGGCAAAAGAACAGCTGGTTCGTTGAAGACTGCCGTATCACAGTGAAGAGAAAACAGACTGCCGATCTCGCAACGTTACAATCGGCCACAATACGTGCGGGATGGGATAGATACCGAGAGTTGAAGAAGGAAGTGAGACGCATTTTCAGACAGAAAAAGAAAGAGGCCGAAATGCGTGAGTACGAAGAGCTTGATAAGCTGGTCGACAGGTGTAGTGCTCAAAACTCTACGAAAGGATGAGGCGACTAAACGAAGGTTTCAAGACTGAAGTTATGGCGGGAATACTTCTGCAAGCAAAATACCAGGAGATGGCGAACCCGATTCCCCAATCGATTACGATGCAGAGGGCATTCCATTTCCCGACCATTAAGAAGTTTGGATAGCAATTATCCGTCTGAAGAACAACAAAGGTGCGGGTGCCGATATTTTGTCGCCAAAGCTTTTCAAATACGGCGGCGATGAACTGAAGAGGAGCATAGATCAGCTTATTTTTAGAATACATCGATATGATTGACCATAACAACCGTGGAGCAGCAGAACTAACTACTTTCTTCAGGTTGGACAAATAAACGAAACAAATGGGTCTGGTAGTGAACGAGGGCACGACGAAATATCTTCCGTCATCAAAAAAACCGTCGCTTCATACGCAACTTGACTCCCACGTCACTGTTGACATTTCGAAGTTATAAATAATTTCGTCTATCTAGGAACCAGCATTAACACCAACAACAGTGTCAGCTTCGAAATCCAATGCAGAATATCTTTTGCCAACAGGTGTTACTTCGGACTGAGTAGGCAATTGAGAAGTAAAGTCCTCTCTCGACGAATAAAAGCCAAACTCTACAAGTCTATCATCGTCCCCGTCCTGTTATATGGTGCAGAGGCTTGGACGATGTCAACAACTGATGAGTCGGCGTTCCGAGTTTTCGAGAGAAAGGTTCTGCGGAAGATTTATGGTCTTTGTGCATTGGCAAAGGCGAATACCGCATTCGATGGAACGATGAGCTCTATGAGATTTACGACGACACTGACGTTGATCAGCGAATTAAAAGACTGCGGCTATGCTTGCTAGGTCATGTCTTCCAAATGGATGAAAACACTCCAGCTCTAAGAATATTCTACGCAGTACCCTCCGTGGGAAGCAGAGGAAGAGGAAGACCTCCACTCCGTTGAAAGGACCAGGTGGAGAAGGACCTGGCTTCGCTTGGAATATCCAGTTGGCGCCACGTAGCGAAAAGAAGAAACCACTGGCGCACTGTTGTTAACTCGGCTATAGTAAGCGGTGTCTACGCCAAGAAGTCTCTTCTTGGTCTTGATTTAAGACTTGAACTTCAAAACTGCTCATTTCTAAGCTTCAAGGGTGTATATTAGAACGGGTAGATTTTATTTGATATGAGGGAAATGTTCTACAGACCATTCTGAAAAACTTTACCTAGGAGAGTATAGGTCTAAAACTGGTTTCGAGCCAGCGACTTAGAGGTGAAGATTAAAAAATCTGAACAATCGGTTGTATGGGAGATATATGATATATTTGTCCGATCTAACAGATTGCGACAAATGGTCAGTAGTATATCATTTTTTTTCATTCCGAAATCTCAAAAAATGAAGCACAAATTTTTACGATTTTTCGTGTTTTGGCTCTATGTAATCCGAACCGATGTATAAACGTTATTTTCGTAATCCTTATGCATATATATGGAAATATATGTAAGCATATAGGTCTACGGCATAACTATGTGCGCCAGCCCATGAGGGTTAGCAAGCTTGTAAAATGTGTGAATGAATTTGCGCATCGATGGCGCTCATGTGGGAATGAAAACAAGACCAAAGGCGACTAAGGCAAAAAAAAAACAAACACAACTGAGAATGGCGTAAAATATGCTTGAAGTCAAAAAGCGAACGCATATACGCAACGAGGCGCAAATATTTGTACGCACACAAACAATATGTGCCAACAACAAACAAACGCCATAAAGTAAGCAAAAGCTTAGCAACAACAACAACCAATCGCCAAAGGAATATATTTTGTCAGTGTGGAAAAAATAGTGTAAATGACTGCATACAAACATACGTAACATATACCATAATAAATATTTATTTATTTGGTACGCATTATATGTATGTGTACATATGTATGTATGTACTACATATGCATATGCATAAGTAGATGTGTCTAAAGCCGCCACTGCCCTTCTAACCCCAATGGATTTTCGGTCAGTCATGAATGAGTCATACGCAAGTCGCACCAAATGCCATCACAGCTTTTTTGTGTGAGGCGCAATGTCCTGTTTTGACTTTTTTCCAAAATTAAGGGCGGCATGTTTATATCTAAATAAAGCCATATCTCTAAATAAAGCCATACTAACAATAATTACGGCTTATTAAGTTTTTATTTATTATGCTTGGCTAAGATTTCTGTAATGTTTACCTTGAGTGGGAGTATCCCAAATCCGAAGCTTACTTATGCTATGAGGTCAGGAAGTTCAGCAAAATTTGCCTTTGAAGAATGCGCCTGAAAATATGCAAAGAAATACAAAAAATTGTTTAAAGTTATCACTTTTCAATTTATATAATGTTCAATATTAGCAAACAAATATATATTAAAAAAAAAAGTTTAAAATTTTTTTTCCGTATGAGTTACTTACACCTTTTTGCCTACCAATAATTCTTTAAAACATTTACCTCTCAAAATTAGCTTATTAAGACCTTTAAGGAGTCATCCCATGTGATGAGCTCAAAAAATCGATTGAATTTTTTGTTTTCAAAAATTTCGTTTAAAAGACACAGCAGTTGTAAGAAGAGCTGTTCGGCCGTTAAACGAACTTGAAACTTGAAACACGCTTTTCACTGTGTTTTTCAAACTTTCCTCCATCGTATCTCTAAAATGGCTTGACCAAATGACTTGGAATTTGTAGATTTATAGAGTACAGTCCACACATATAAACGCATGCAATCCCTAACAAACGGACCGTCACATGGGATGACACCTTAAAATGATAGGAACCCCCTTGCGTTCTCCCACAATTAGTTCACTCAGACCTTTAAAGAAATAGGATCTACAGACAGAAAAGAGCTGGAGCCATATAATATTATAGAAATCGGCTACGCCGAAGCGATATATATAAGACGTTCCATTTAAAACCGGGCTCTTGACTGTATTCGAGTCCGCTCATGCTCCCATTGCTGGAGGAAAACCCCATTTAATATGGTCTCTTTTCTTTCCAAAAAGTATAGTTAAAACTGATGAAATAAATGAAAAAGAAGCTTTAAAACTCATTTCTGAGAGGTTGAAGGAATATGAGTTGAAGTCAAAAGCCATTGAAAGATGATATTACAGAAATGCTGCTGTGGTGTTGTAATATGTGAAACTTGGCCAACCAGCTAAATCAAGGGTGAAACCGAATATCCATGATGCAAAGGTAGAGCTCTGGTGATGGGATCAGTAGAGTAGTATGAGCATCTAAAACCTTGTAAAACTATTAACAGACAAATAACTTCAAGATGAAGTGAGCGTTTGACGCTCGGGAATTTCCGAGTAGGAACGAGGAAATAATTTGTCAACATAATAACGCTCGGCTTCATGCCACAAGACTGGCTATATACTATTTGGAAATCAGCGGCTCGCAAAGAATCAATGCAGGATGAGACGGTGCATTATATGGTTCAAAAACCAAGAGCTGTCGGTTTATAATTCCGACCTTTTTTACAAATAGCTCCCCGCAAAAGACGAATAACTTCTTCTTCTTTATTGGCGTAGACACCCCTTACGTGATTATAGTTAACAACAGCGCGCCAGTCGTTTCTTCTTTTCGCAATGTGGCGCCAATTGAAAATTCCAAGTTAAGCCTGACCATTTCAACGCAGTGGAGGTCTTGCTCTCCCTCTGCTTCCCCGACGGACCTAGCCAGCGCAGCCGGTGTAAATGACGCATAACACTCGAATATTATTCCTTGTTGACAGATTGACCATTTGGAAGGACTTCGGAGTGCACCACATCTCGCTAATCGAAGAAAACTGTCAACATAAAATTAATTTTTGCTCTACTTAGATGTGATTTTTTCAACTCACTTTTGCCACGATAATCGGCCAAATAATCATTCCTTTTTGGGTCATAAGGATACATCCAAGACTCATCGCCAGTAATAATAGGTTTCATGATATCCTGGTAGTCGGAAAGCACTGTTTTACAGACGTTAACGCGACGCAGTCTTTAAAAAAAAATTTAATGATTTTGGAACCAATCGTGCTTTCACTTTTCTTAAGGGTCCAAATGAAATTTCAAATAGGTTTCACTTTCCATATACGATATATTCGATGCCAAAATGGTCTCTGACAGTTATTCATCAATTCTCAAGCACCAATTCGTAAATTTTGACGTGTTGATCAGCAGTTGATGTTGATGGCCGTCCTGGATGTGATTCGTCGTCCACGCGTTCTCGACCCTCTTTGATCGTATTCTTTCATATTTTCAATGACATTTTTCCAAATACTTACTCAAATTTTCCTTTATTTAAAGACACCTTTGCTTTGCTGCGCTGTTCCATATTAATTTATTTCAAATCATTACAAATTACTGGCGCCATTAAATTACACTCCACAAAGGTACTAACGATTTCGGCAGCAATTTAGCGCGCATACAACAATTTAGTACAAGAACTCAGAAAAATTGGGGCCACGCATTGTGCAATTAAAATATACTAGCATGTAATTTTCTAGTATTTGCTTGTGTATATTTATGTGTGAGGATACATACTAAGGACATACAGTGTTCTCTGCTTAACTGCATTAGGGTGGCCGCAGAGTAAATGCACAAAGCTGAACCGAGCGCAAATGCGCGTGTTGCGTAAATGGGAAAATGCGCTTGGTTCGACTTTAAGCGTCCTCTCTGCGGGTATCCTTACGAAAATTGAAGGTAGCCACTTGTTTAAAATTTGGAACTGAGAAACTAAATATTTATATTTTAAACACTTGCAGCTTTCTGAATAAAAAATTGTTCAGTACGGTCAGTTAGAGAATATAAAGCAAAAAGATTTTGATGGTTGCCACTTGTTTCAAATTTCAAAAAGAAAAAAATAATAATAGAATGATAAAAACTGAATAACTTTTTGAATTGTTCACTTCAATACTTTGATTGTTTAAGGCAAAAGAGAAAAATACAGAGCTGCCAGATGTTTGAAAAATTTCAAGTTGAATGATAAGTTGTAAAAATCTATATAATTTTATGAATATTTCACTTTAATACTCGGAAGGCTTAAAGTTGTAAAGAAAAATAATGTGCTGCCAGATGTTTGAAAATTTTCATCAAACTTTGAATGAAAAATAAGTTGTAAAAAACTGACTAATTTTATAAATTGTTCAATTCGTTACCCGGATGGTTTAAGGCTAAAAAAATACAGCGTTGCCAGATGTTTCAAAATTTTCAATTGATTTGGAACTTGAATAATAAGTCGTACAAAAACTGAATAATTTTAAGAATTGCTCACTTTAATAGTCGAATGTTTGAAGGTCATACAACAAATGGAGGATTGCCAGATGTTTGAAAATGTTTAATAAATTTTGAATTTGAAAAATAAGTTGTAAAACAAAGAATAACTTAATGAATTGCTCACTTTACTACTCGCATGGTTTAAGGAAAAAAAATACAAAATACAGAGTTGCCAGATATTTGCAAATTTTTAATAAATTTTGAATTTAAATAATAAGTTGTAGAAACTGAATACTTTTATGAAATATTCACTTTAATAGTCGGTTGTTTGAAGCAAAAAAAAATAATACAGTGTTGCCAGATATTTGAAAAATTGTAATGAAAAATTCTATGAAGCGATTTAAACAATTTTTTGCTATTCACAATGTAAGGGTATGATTTTAAGCAAAAAAAATTGAAGGTTGCCACCTATTGAACTTTTTTTTAAAGAGCAAGAAAAAGCGCAGCTACTGGTTACAGAAAGCTAACAATCAAATTATTTTTTTTTAATTAAGTGTTGCCACCTATTGAACTTTTTTGAAAAAGAAAGAATATGAAAAATTATATTGCAATACAGCGCATTCAATTAAAACGGTTACCGAAAGCTTACAATAATTTTGTTTTTTTTGAAAAAGTGTTGCCACCTATTAATAATTTTTAATAAAAAAATATATTATATAAAGGATTTATTATATACAGCACTCCCTCATCTAAGTAATTAAGTTAAATTAGGTTAATTGACGCATTGAATAGATTATCAGTAACAAGGATTTCAATCTGTTGAGAAAATATGGCAACATAGTTATAGGTAAGCAGTGAATACTGTACTTTCAAGCAAATTTGTAAACGCCAATATTTTGTTTGGTTTCGTCCTGTGGTAATACTCTGGGCACCAACACACCTACAGCACACTACAATACACACACATATATATTTGCTACTCCACACTAACACAGCTTAAAGGTAGCTCGGGTCAATTGCATTTCATTATGCGTCCATTAAAGCAGCACTTCAATAAATTGTCGTTAAGCGAATGCAAGCAACTACAAAAACAACAAAAACAAATATAAAAAATCACATTCAAAATCATTAAAATTTAGCGACAAAAATGGCTGCCGGCGAATTTAGCGGAAATTCTATTTAAATGCAAAAATTTGCATAGAGCAAATGACGTCCAAATACTGAGGCTGCGGGGGAGAAGGACTTGTGATTTGTGTTGAGGGTAGCAAAGTATTAGCAATCGTGGGGTGTATGAAAGCATAAAAAAAGTGCGCAAATAAAATTTTGGTGTTGAGCAATTCGCCGTGGGCGCAGTTGGCAATGCTGGCGTGTGCGCTTGAGTAGCGTTCAAGGACAAGCGCATCAAACGTCGACAGTACGAGTGTGAAATTGAACTTGCCGCCGTCGGCACATTGCTCACATAACTGTCAACGCTTTAAATACTTCTAAACGCTTTCAATGTGCGCGCAT
This sequence comes from Bactrocera tryoni, assembly GCF_016617805.1. NCBI lineage: Eukaryota > Metazoa > Arthropoda > Insecta > Diptera > Tephritidae > Bactrocera > Bactrocera tryoni. The sequence continues at coordinate 74,553,382 of NC_052501.1, forward strand.
AACGGTGAATTTCAATTATATTTTCAGCGGCATATTTTAGTTATGTATTATTAAATATTTGCGTGGGTTGTGATTGGACGTTAGTGCGGGGTTGGTAATTAAAAAGACTGTGCGACCGACTTTATTCGCAATTTTTACAATAACAAATTAAAATATTGTCCAAAACCATCTTCGAATTTTTATTAGAAAATCTCCGAGTCATGTAGTCTAGTTCTCTGTCGTGCGAAATTATCTTTTTTAGTTTGGATTTGGACAAACTTTATACGTCGTCTTCGGCTTCTTACTAATCTATGATAGATTGTGGTGTCTGTCCTCATTAGAAATAGCATCAAGCTACTTTAGCTTCAAGCTCGTTTGGGTGCCTGATCAGAGCGGAATCGTTACCAACTGTAAAAGTGATGATCTGCTCAGAGGGGGCACCCTTGACCTGTAAACAATGGAACGGGATCAAGTTGAGTCTCCAGCACTGGAGCAATGGACCTCGACGACCTAATTCTATGCAATTGCGAGATCCTTTCGGACCAGTGTGGAACGCAGGAGATCTACTAACCTACCTACTCTGAGCAAAGTTCATTTTGCGCAATCGTAGATGTTCTAACTGGACACTGTCCAATAGGCATTCATACGATAAGGCTTAAAATCTTGCCGTACAAGTTTTTCAAAGTTTTATATAGGAGAGTCCTGTGGAAATATCTAGGCACTTTATCGTACACTGTCTAGCCTTTGCAAGACTAAGGCTGAAACACCGCTGTAATCTTTTCCTCCGCTCCAACCTGCTCATGCGGACTGGCGCCTCGGGTAATATTGTAGTGGTTGTGGTTAAATCCCGAATGCGTTACGAACTGACTTCTTGTCAGTTGAATGTGCAACCGCGTGTCGAACCCAAAGTATGCCAGAGGTTTTCGAAGGACCTCGAACCCAACCAAGGTGGTTAGTGTCTCCATTCCACACTGCCAATTTCTACTGAAAATGACATTTTCGGGGCGCTGGTCAGCGCATTAATTTGATCCGCTGTGCTTTTTAGCGCTGTAGGGTAAGGCTGTGGTCAGTAGGTACCCAAGTTAAACACACACCGGACGTTGTCGACAGTGGCGTGGAACCAAGTCAATGAGTGCGTCGACTATTTGTTTGATGACAGCAGATATTTCGTCTTTCCCTCGTTCACTTCCAGACCCATTTGCCTCGCTTCCTGTTTGTCTAAATATTTTCAAAAGCTCTTATGTCGGTAAAAGACGCTTTCTAAAATGACCTCGAGAGCTGAGAGCAAGATGGTTGTCAAGTCCGAATAAAAATTTCATATTTTATAGATTTTTATTACCAGCTTTGGACTCAAAGTTCGTCCCGTAAGCTAACGATTTGATGTGCAGCTTTTCGAATACTCGTGATAAATTGGTTGGTACCTACTAAAATTACAAGATAAGTTATTCTTCAAGTCTTGTTGAAGAATTCACAGAAAATTTTAATTTAAAAGCTCGTTTGAGGTTCAAAGCTCGCTAAGTCACTACAAAAATAACAGCTGCAGAGTCTAAAGCTTTCGAAAGCTTTCAAAATTGTATTTGAAAACTGAAATAGACAGTAACTATAAAAAAAATCAAAAAAGCTCGCTAGAAAAGGTACTACTTTTCAGCGAGAAAGTGAAAAATATTCTATATATAAAAATTCACAGAAAATTTAAATTTAAAAGCTCGTTTGAGGTTCAAAGCTCGCTAAGTCACTACAAAAATAACAGCTGCAGAGTCTAAAGCTTTCGAAAGCTTTCAAAATTGTATTTGAAAACTGAAATAGACAGTAACTATAAAAAAAATCAAAAAAGCTCGCTAGAAAAGGTACTACTTTTCAGCGAGAACGTGAAAAATATTTACGCTCAAGTTTAAGATTATGAGTCATTTACGTTTTGAGTGCTTTTAAGCTGCAATATATAAACTTCTTTGGCTAAAGTTAGAATCAATATTAAAATTTATTGCGTTATAATTGAAAATATATTATATAAATGTACACACATGCACACACGCCCCTACACACATAACTCATAAAGCTTTAAAGCTTTGTGCTGCCATTCATAACGGCGTCGAAAGCAAGAAGAAGAATAATCATAACCATAATAAAGATGACGACGTTCGTCATCATTAAAATTCGTATGCAGTCATATTAAATTTCTATTATGTGAGCTGCGATATGCGTATGTAGTTGTGCATGTGAGAGTGTATGTGCATGTACGCTGCTGCCGCTAAGACTCCAAAAATACCTAAGACACTCCACCACAACCCGCTCTCGCCTAAGCATATGCCACTTGTAGACTATATTTATAACGGTAATACGTACCTACAGCATATTGATTGCATGTATGCGTGCGAGTGTGTGTGTATTTGTGTGTGTAGCTGACATATTGCAACGGCAGCCTGGCATACCATATTGCGTGCGTGAAAGTGGATTTGCGTGTTTGTTTGGCAAAAATGTTGTTTTTAGCTGTTTTCCAGAATATAATAAAAATCGTAAATATTGCGTAGTACCGTTAACGCTGGAGGGAGTTGATCGTAAAAAGTAAGGGAAGGAGAAGAAAAAGTTTGGAATATTATATGGTAAGGAAATGTATGAGGGTGGAAGGGGGTTGGGGTATTGATTTTACAAATTATAGTAATTAACAAAGGCTAATTAATAAAGACTAATGGTAGAAAGCTTAAGATGTAATAAAAAGTATGTAAAAGATATTCTTAAATAGAAATGTTATTAATAAACAAAAAAAAATGAGGAAAGTTCTCCCAGCGCCATTTACTTGGGAGTGGCCAGAGATGGTTCTTTTACATGTGACTCCAGCAGCTTACGACTTCCGGTCTTAGACCAAGTATCCTCTGAGTAGCCAAAAACCATGCGTATGAAGGCAAGCTAAAGTGAAAAGGAGAAACATTCCTCCCAAGGCTTGTGGGACCCGCCACGTAAAAAACACCTGCCATGAAAGGAAGAAAACCGGCTCGGATAAGAGACAACCACTGCAACGCATTGAGGATTGAAGAGCATGCACCTGGAATGTCCGGTCCCTTAATTGAGAATGTGACGCTGCCCAGCTGGTTGATGTCCTCGTAAGAGTAAAGGCTGACATCACCGCCGTCCAAGAAGTGCGACGGACTGGACAAGGACTGAGGAGGTCATTGTGGCTTTTATTATAGCGACTATACGTGGTATTAGAGGGACTCTGTCGCCAAGTCTTGGCATTCAGTCCGGTGGATGAACGTCAAGCCACAATCCGCATCAAAGCGAAGTTCTTCAACATATCGCTGATCTGCGCCGACGCCTCGACGGAAAAGAAGGACGATGGAACCAAAGATGCCTTCTATGAGCGCTTGGAACGCTTCTATGAGAGCTGCCTCCGCCACAATGTCAAAATCGTGCTTGTCGACTTTAACGCCAGGGTGGGAAAAGAAGGTATATTTGGCACAACGGTCGGTAAATTCAGACTCCATGATGAAGCATTCCCAAATGGGTTGAGGCTGATTGACTTCGCCGGAGCCCGAAATATGGTTATAAATAGTACAAGATTCCAGCATAGGAAAATTTATCGAGCTACGTAGCTGTCTCCAACCAGATCGATCATGTTCTGATAGACGAAAGACATTAGTGTTTTGGACGTCCTAACATTGACTCGGACCATTATCTTGCTGCAGCCAAGATACGCACCCTCCTCTGTGCAGAAAAAACTGCACGCCAACAAACACAAGGAATGTTCGACGTCGAGAAGCTGCAATCCAATAGACACCCAAACGATTTCTTCTCTGAAAGCACTTATCAGCAACTCGGTATAAGGGAACTATGAGACGGCCTTTGAAAGTTCATACGTACAGCTGCTGTTTTCGGAAAAGGCAAAAATACAGCTGGTACTCAATCCATATTTAAGATATAAATTCGCATAAAAAGCCTGCTTTTTACCCTGAAACCCTAACTTCTCAGAAACCTGCTGCGAATAGCAATCAATGGAATAGTTAGTAGAGTAACCGAACATTTGCTTATAATTACCAGTCAAAAAGCTTTGAACTCTTATATTTGCCAAATTTAATAAACTTGTTGAGAACTACAGTGTTAAGAAAATGAAATAATTAATATCTTATACTTAGGAATGAAATAATGAAAACTGAATATATACGACACTAAATTTGCGACGAAGCTTGCAAAGCTCAGTCGAAGACCTTCTAAAGAATATAAACAATTTCCGGGTTTCACAATTTATATAAATGATCAACAGGACGAGCTGCGTCGATCTCGCCGTTTTCGTCTATATATACGCGAACTAGTCCCTCAGTTTATGAGATGTCGTTCAGTAATTTTGCCCACAACCTTTACTATTCATAAAGCTGCTCATTTGTCGAAACCACCGATATCGGACCACTATAGCAGATAGCTGTCATACAAACTGAACGATCAGATTCAAGTCCTTGTATGAAAAACTTTTTTATCTGACGAGATATAATCACGACATTTAGCATAGGTTATTTTCTAACGTAAAAATGCAATCTCAGACGATTTTTTTCAGATCGGATCACTATAGCATATAGCTGTCATACAAAGTGAACGATGAAACTTGAGTTCTGATATGAAAAACTTTTTGATTTGCCAAGATATCTTAAGGAAATTCAGCATATGTTACTTTTTAATGCATGGCTATAATATCTGAAGAAATTTTCTAGAACGGACTGCTATATGATATAGCTGCCATGCAAACTGAACATTAAAAATTAAGTTCTTGTATGAAAAACTTTCTTATTTGTTAAGATATTTTCACGAAATTCGGCATATGATAATGCTTAAAGCATGGCTACAATATCTGAAGAAATTTTCTAGATCGGACTACCATATGATATAGCTGCCATACAAACTGAATGTTAAAAACTAAGTTCGGGTATGAAAAACTTTTTGATTTGTCAGGATATTTTCAGAAAATTCGGCATATGATATTGTTTAAGACATGGCTATAATATCTGAAGAAATTTTCTAGATCGGACTACTATAGCATATAGCTGCCATACAAACTGAACGTTAAAAATTCAGTTCTGGTATGAAAAAAATTTTTATTTAACAAGATATTTTCACAAAATTTGGCTTATCTTATTTTCCAGGTCAATGCTACAATCTCCGTGCCACCATAATATTTCCCGCACCACTTATGATGTATGGGGCATAAAAAATGCTGGTGAAAGAATAAAATACCAGCAGGTGCATACTAATTATACAAATAAGCGCGTTTGCCTGTTTTCATATTGAAATTAACAAATGTTGCAACAACAAGTGGTGATAAATCTTCCGTTGCAAGCGGTAAATCTCGCAAATAGGATGACACACAAGGCAACTACAATACAAATTGCAAAAGAATAAATAATAAGTAGACACACACGTGGACAACAAAGCAAATGAGCATATATTCATGCATACACACATACATATGTATGTTCATATATTGTATATGAAGTTGCATATTTCAGTGCACGCGCACTCAACACACAATCCGCGCTTGCCACCGTGCATACTTGAGCATAATTTTTAAAATACAAAATCTACTTTGTCGTATAAGTAATTTTATTTTTACAACAACGAGGCTGTGGCACAATGCGTTGCGCCTTTTGTGCTACATTGGCGTTTGCGGATATGACATAGTATACATATATGTACATATATTTTTTTTTTCAACATTTATAGAACAAGTGAAGGTACAAGATAAAATGATATGTATACATGTGAGCCTTGGACCTCTTATTGGTAGATATGTAGATATACGTATATACATATATTTATGTATTTGTGTATGCGTTGAATGGATGACTCATGCGGCACATTACCGTTGCAACAACAACGACATTAAGTGTATTTGTATCTATGGCTGGACATTCAAAAAATCCTCCATTCCAATACAACTCAGTGAGAGCGCATTGTAGAGCACAGCACCTACGCGCGGCGGTGAGAGTAAAAAGTTCGCTCCCGCTCTCAATAAAATTTTCAACCAGCAGATGTCTTACTACACCAGTGCTCATCCAAGAGCACAACAGTTGTCTTTTGGCAAACACTGTGTTGTTCACAGTGTATAAGTAAAAGGTTACTCATACGCCCTGTCAGGCGCTGAAAAGCACTCACTAGCCGCCACTCAAGCATACAATCATTGTATAGCCGAACGCAATTTGTAAATCATGTAAATTAAGTAGATGGAAAAGCGTAGCAGGCGCCTACATTCCAGCCAGAGCCGTTAAATAGACGAAGTTTAACGAATGGCACACGAATGTACGAGCATTGGATTCGTGTTGGTGAGCGCAGAGTAATTTTGTCTGCACATTTGTTGCTGCTTTTATGCGATGATTCATCCTGTGACAACACACATATGCATATAACATTTATATATATACATTTGAACTTTTAGGTTTACATACATATGAAAAATATATATAGAACATACATATGTAAGCAACATCAAGCGCATATAGAGTATAAGGAAGTGTAGTGAAATGACGGCAACAAAAGCGGATATTTTATTGTATTTCTATTTTGCTTTCTACTTGTAAATTTGCTTATGCGCCTAAAAGGCTGCAATGAGGCGGTGAGAGTATGCTATATATCAGTCAGTGTAGCGAGACTAAAAGTTAAGAGTTCTATGAATATTTTATTCCGGTTGAGACAGTGTTTGGGTGCATGTTATTATTGCAGAAGTTTTCTTACAGGGTGAGTAGATATGGATGATATATAAGGGAAATTAATTACTTTAACTTTTTTATTTGAGGAGTTATCTTCACCAAATTTAACATGGATTATTGTTCAAGAAAAATTTGTTCTCTCCGAAGAAATTGTTCAGATCGAACGACTATAGCATATAGCTGCCGTACAAATTAAGCGATCAGAATCAACTGCTTGTATGGAAAACTGATTCCTTATAAGAGATATCTTCAACAAATATTGCATAGATTATTCTCCAAAGCAGCAGTGAAGTGTCCAAAGAAATTATTCGGATCGGACCACTATAGTATATAGCTGCCATACAAACTGAACGATCGGAACCAAGTGCATGTATGGAAAACTTTTATATTGGAGGAGATATCTGCACCAAATTTAACATGAATTATTGTCCAAAGGAAAGAAGTAATCTCCGTACAAATTGTTCAGATCGGACCACTATACGATATAGCTGCCATACAAACTGAACGTTCGGAATTAAGTGCAACTATGGAAAACTTTTGCATTTGAAGAGATATGTTCCAAATTTGGCTTGGATTATTATCCAAAGGAAAGTTGCAATCTCCAGAAGAAATTGTTCAGATCGTACTACTATAGCATATAGCTGCCCTACGAGCTAAACGATCGAAGGAAGTGTTTGTATGGAAAAGTTTTTTTATTTTAGGAGGTATCTTTACCAAATTTAGTATGGACTATTTTTCAAAGAAGAGATGTTATATCCGAAAAAATTTTTCAAATCGAAACACTATATGATATAGCTGCCATACAAACTGAACGATCAAAGTCAAGTTTTGGTATGGAAACTTCTTTATTTGTGCAGGCTATGCTAGCTTCGGTGCCACAATGGCATCTCTAAACTATGACAAAAGCATTACAAATATCAAAGAAGTTAAAAAAAATATTTCATTTTACGAAAACATGCGTCAACTTCGACCCACTGTACAACTTCTACTATATGCCCACATCTAAAATAAGTATAGTATGTTGTAATCGTTTGTATGTTTGTCAGCATATAGCTTGTTACGAATGTTATTATTATTATTATTCGTGTTTGTTTTCCATCTGTTTTCCTGTGTAATTGTGTGCGTGCTACTGTTGTAGTTTTAATTCAACTTTTTGGTGCCAAGAAGTCGCTGAGATAGCGCACTAACAACATACAAATCTATTAAAAAACAGCAAATTGTATGTTTATAATCACACATTTGTTTGCAAGTTAACACAATAGACACACACACAAATCATTTTCGATGTACACGGCCTGCCTTGAAAGTTCTTTCATTTCCTTTTCTACACTTTCAGATGTTATGGTGTGTGTAGGAGTATGTACTTTAATTTTTCATTTCTACTCTTTCATATTTGTTTATAATATGCAATGTAGAGGAGGAACAATATGGTACTAGGAAAATATGTTTGTAATGCAGGAGGAGAGTATATCTGTTATATGTCTGTATTTACTCTGAGTTATAAACTCTAGTTGAAGGTTTTGTTCAGTTTTCGCTTTAGAAGTCTTAAAGAGAAGCGGAGTTTAATATAATAGTTTTTAGAAAAGTATCACATCGGTTGAACAGACGTCATAATATCCTTGACAAAGTTTCGCTTCGAAAACTTGATTTTGACCGATCAGTTTGTATGGCCGCTGTATGCTATAGTGGTCCGATCGAAACAATTTCTTCGGAGATTGTAGTATTGTCTTAGACAATAACTCAAGTAAAATTTTGTTGAGATACTTAGTCAAACAAAAAAGTTGTTCATACATGGACATGATTTTAACCGATCTGTTTGTATGGCAGCTATATGCTATAGTGGTCCGATCGAAACAATTTCTTCGGATATTGTAGTATTGTCTAAGGCAGCTACTCTTGTCAAATTTTATTGAGATACTTCGTCAAACAAAAAAGTTGTTCATACATGGACATGATTTTAACCGATCTGTTTGTATGGCAGCTGTATGCTATAGTGGTCCGATCGCAATATTTTCTACGGAGATTGTCGTATAGCTTAAGGCAAATACTCACGTCAAATTTTGTGGAGATACTTCATCAAACAAAAAATGTTTCTCTACAACAACTTGATTTTGACCGATCAGTTTGTATGGCAGCTGTATGCTATAGTGATCCAATATTGGCATTTCTCACAAAGGAGCAGCTTCTTAGATGGGAAAAGAAGTGTACAAAGTTTCAGTTCAATATCTCAAAAATTGTGAGACTAATTCGCATATACAGGCTGGCAGACGGACAGGCGGACATGGCAAAGTCGACTCAGCTCTTCACGCTGAACATTTCCATATGCATATATTTTATAGAGTCGCCGACGTTTCTTTCTCACCGATCTTACCTTCAAACGCTGGACCCATGGACCTCCAGTGAGGTTGACAAGCGATGCTCAAAAAGCAGAACTTTTACGACTGCGGGATACTTCTGGAACTGTTTGCTCTTAGCAAACCCAATCTCGCGGCAGTTATAGGTATTCTGACTGGACTTTGTCCAATAGGTTAACACGTGGTCAAGCTAAATATTTGGTTGAAAGCTCTTTGCCGCACTTTTAGCGAATAAAATAGAAGAAAGAATATTCTTCCTTTAGGTCGGATGAGCGATTCCCATTTTAATAACCAGCGCTGCAATTCTTCCTTTTGATCGGATGAGGGACGCCCATTTTAATAACCACCCCTGCAAATGATTTAAGAACCTGAACCTAGAATGTCCGGTCCCATAATTGTGAAGGCGGCGCTGCGCAGCTAGTTGATGCCCTCCTTAGAATAAAGGCTGAAATCACCACCGTCCAAGAAATGCGATGGACGGACAAGAACTGAGGCGAGTAGGTCCTTGTGGCATTTACTAAAGTGGCCTTATAAACGAGCACAAATTCGGTGTAGGATTCGTGATGGTAAAGAGATTCTGTCGCTGAGTTGTGGCATTCACCCCACTCGATGAACGTCTAGCCACAATCCGCACCATCTTTGAACCAGTATTAACACTAAGAACAATGTCAGCCTCGAAAAACAAAACAAAATAACTCCTGCCAACCGGGCACTAGGCCATGTCGTCTGAAATGATGAAAACGCTCCAACTCTGAAGGTATTCTACGCAGTACCCAGGGAGGGAAGCAGAGGAACAAGAAGGCCTTCACTCCTTTGGAAAGGCCAAAGTGGAAAAGGACCTGGCTACACCTGGAATCTATAATTGGCGCCAAACAGCGAAGAGGAAGCACATTTTTTTTACAGAGTTTGGTGGAAATCTTTTCTTTTTTAGTCAGATAAGTTCTTCAAAAAACGTAAGAGCCTCTGAATACTTATTATCTTGCCTTCATTAATATTGACCCTTCATTTTGTAATTTTCTAGAAATTTTTCAGTTCTTTGTTTTTTTTTTTTGCCTTTCCCTGTGCAGTGAACATGAGATTACCATATTGAAAATTATGAAAACACACATTATTTCTCACATGAATGCATGAGCGTCTATATAATATCCAGTTTCGTGCTGAGCTTTTGTAATTTTTTCACTTTATTACCAGCGCGCACCCAACTCATACACACACACACTCTGCCGCCCATCAAGGACTGGCGGATGAGTAATGCAACGTGCACATTGTAGAAGAAGTCAAAGCAACGGCAGAAGAAAGCCTACACACACGCTTCGGTGCATCCGAAAGCAGCGAAGACCTCAAGTCAGCTAACAAAATAAACTATTGCCACAAACCACAACAACAACAGGAGCAACAAAACGCTAAAGAAATATGAAAACATCAACCAAGCAGTAAATGAAGTTGCCGCACAGGTGACAAAGTGAGTGGTGTAGGTTTAGGAAGCACAAAATAATTGCTATATGCGGTGTGTCTAACGGGAAGCTCGAGCGTTCGAGTAACCAAGCAGCCGTATAGGGCTTCAGCCAATTTCAACCAACGCAACAACGAGCAAAACATTATTAGTTTGACTGATGAAACGCATTTGCTCCCAGCTTGCGGTACCAAAGAAGGCTTGCAGCAATTCCGTACGTTGTCTGCCTCATTCTTCCACACAGTCGGTGGCCTCAGTTGTCAGTTAGTTGCTTAGTTACAGCTTCTATTTATTTGCATCGCTGCCACGATTGAGTTTGTGTGCGCTTTTATCAACTTCGCTGCTGCCCGGCGGTAATAAACAGTTATTATTTCATAGTCAAGGTCCTTCCTCATTACAAAGGATGGATGAGTTCAAGATTATTTAATATTTTTTATGCACAGTTTATTACAATAATTTTGCAGGTTTTCGTATTCGTAATAGCTTTTTGCAATACAAATAAATTACGAGAGTGACGAATCGAATAAGCAATTAACATAAATTGAATAGAGCCGTTCTTTCTTTTCGCTGTTTGGCGTCAATTGCAGATTCCTAGTGTAGTCAGGTTCTTCTCCACCAGGTCTTTCCAACGGAGTGGAGGTCTTCCTCTTCCTCTGCTTTCCCCAGCGAGTATTGAGTCGAATACTCTCAGAGCTGGACTGTTTTCACCCCTTCTGACGAGACCTAGTCAGCGTATCTGCTGTCTCTTGATTCGTTGAACTATGACAATATCTTTGTATATTTCGTCCAGCTTATCGTTCCATCGACTGCGTTATTCGCCGTTACCAATACGCAAAGGACCATAACTCTTCCGCAGAACTCTTTTCTCGAAAACTCTGAACGCCGACTCATCAGATGTCGCCGTCGTCCATGCCTCTGTGCTATATGGCAGGACGGAGATGATAAGTGACTTGTACAATTTGGTGTTTGTTCATCGAGAGAGGACTTTTATTTCTAAACTGCCTAATCAGCCCGAAGTAGCACTTGTTGGTTCTGCGTTAGATTTCGAGGCTGACGTTGTTCTTGGTGTTGATGCTGGTTCCAAGGTAGACGATTTTAGCTACGACTTCGAAGTTATGACTGTTAGCAGTGACATGGGAGCCAAGTAGCGAGTGCGACGACTGTTTGTTTGATGACATGAGATATTTCTTCTTGCCCTCATTCCCTATCTGAGCCATTTGCTTCACTTCTTTTGAGTAACTGTACTCTTTTAGCAACCTAACCTCAAAAAAGCCAGCTTCATCGTGACCTAGTAACCACGCTTATCTCTATCATGCAGTTGGAATTCCCGAGAAACTGTCAAGTATACAATACATATGTATGAACTAATCTCATTTCCGCAGCGCTAGCGATAATAACGGTATGTTTGTGCTATGTAGGCGCTTTGAATAGCCTCATTTCCTCATTTTAATGCCCAGTGGGGTCTCATAATGCTTAGTCGTGCTATTTAATTTTCAGTTACTCAAGCAAGCAAAATGGAAAATCACAAACAAACAACAAGGAAAATATACATATTTCCACTTCCGCGGTCACATTGATGTCGTACACAAATAACGGGACATAATAAGTTGCACACACATGTGACACAGGCCTGAAAGTTGTTTGTGTTCATGCGGCATTTGGTCGGACGCTTTGGGGCTGGAAATTAGCGCAGAAGATTTTGTATCACTTTTGAACTTGCTTATATGTACATATGTCTGTAGTATATATATACATCCACGTATATATGTGCTTGTTGAAAACATTGTGCATAAATTTGTAATTGTCTTGTTGACTCTTATTTTTCATAATAAACTTTGGTGGGTTTTCAGTGATTTGCGTATGTGCTCTGGGAGTGGGAGGATGCCGGGCTATAAATCTTATAGAAAGAGCGAAAATGTTAGCATATCTAATGCAAATGCATGATTTCATATTAGCTGTATAAATTAAGATTTGAACAAGAAAAAAGTTAACTTCGACTGCACCGAAAGAAGAAAGACCTTTATCTAGATTTTAGGCGGTCAGTTTATATGGCAGCCATATGCAATATTTAGGAAAATGAGATCCCAACTTGACATCAGCATACCATCTACTATGCATGCTTGAAACAGCGGAAAAGCTTTATGAAAGGCTAATTAAACCCAGACTCGAAGCGGCTATCAATAATATCAACGAAGCTGGAGGACTCTCCCCTAGACAACACGGCTTTAGGCCCGGCAGATCAACTTTAGGTGCCATAAAATGTGTTGGTAAAAGTGTAGAAGCCGCACAACATAAACTGCATAAATGCAAAAGAATTGTGTTTCTGGTTCCGAAACGCATTCGGCAGCGCTAAATGGGTGGATATGATCGACGCTCTCGAAAAAAGCTTTAAGGACCCAGACCGCCTCAGAACTATGGTGCGAAGCTGTCTTTGTAACAGAAAGCTGCTGCACCAAACTAGAGAAGGATCACGGCAGAAAGCGGACACGTCAGGAGCAGCACATGAATTCATTTTAGGTCCAGACTTGTGGAACATCAGCTACGTCGCTATATTAAAACTCAAAATGCCATACGAAACGTACTTAATTAGCTACGCGGACAACATTGCAGCAGTAATTACAGCACGAGACAGAAGAAGCGCTATGAAAACTTAAGCAGGTCATGATACGAATGCAAGTATGGCTCGACTCACACAACCTGCGGCTCGCAAGGGAAAAAAACAGAGCTTCTACTACTAAAAAGTAAGCGCATACTCCTCGAAATATGTATGCAAACAACTACGAATATTCTTAGAACATAAAAAACAGTACCTAGGCGTAAGACTGGACCTAGACTATTCTACTGGATACAAATCCAGCAATCCGCAGGAAAAGTCGGCGAAAATCACATCCCAACTCAGCAGACTAATAGCCAACCAAGGAGGCCCCATGCAAGAAAAGAGAAAGCTCCTAATGTCAACGACTATCAGCGTCCTATTAAACGGAGCTGAGATCTGTGAAAATGTGCTTAAAAACGAAAACCGGCGTAAGCTAGTGACCAGAGTGCACCGCACCGCAGTCCTCAGAGCTGCATAAGCCGAACAGTGTCAGGCGATGCAATATTGGTTATAAACGGTAATGCGCCAATTGACCTTCTGACATACGAAAAGAAAAAGATATGGGAACAAATATGTACATAAAGATACAGTAACAACATGGCAACGAATTAAATTTGGAGAAGTCGAGTTTTACACAAACCAGTTGTTATCCGGTTACGGATACTTCAAAAATTAGCTCCAGAGAATGGGAAAAGTCGAAGAGCCGCAATTTTGCAACTCCTCACCTGCAAAATAAAAAACAAAAAAAAAAAAAAAATTCTAATTGTAGCTCTACCAAATGGGAGCTACTATGGTATCGGTAAACGATTGAGAATCAGATCACTCTCTCAACGAACAAAAATTACACTTTATAAGTCTCGCATTATTCCCGTCTTATTATACGGCGCAGAAACATGAAATATGATGATCCGAGATGACAAAGAGCACTTGGAGTGGCCTTAACGATTCTTTTACATACGGCTCAAGCATCTAACGACTTCCAGCCTTAGACCAAGAATCCTCTGGGTAACCAAAAAAACATCCGTTGGAAAGCGAGCTAAAGTGAGAAGGCTCAACATGCCTTTCAAGGGTGTGCTGGGTTTAGAATCCGCCACGTAAAAAACACCAAAGGAAAGGACACAACAGCCTCCGATGAGAGACCCCCTTTTGATGACGACCACTGCAAACGTGTTAAGGGTCACGATTTAAGGGCATGTACCTGGAATGACCGGTCCGGTGTAATTAGAAAGTGATTTTTTAGAACATTAAACCAAATCAAGTGAATTAAGTGCTAAAACCTTTCATTATTGCACAGTTATTTTAGTGAAAATTTGCATTCTAACGCAACCTTGAATTCACTGCTTGGCCATAGAAGACTAGTGTGAATGCGGGGTCTAAAAACAAGTAATTTTTTTTTGTAATTGATATGGTCTGTTTTCATTGCCAATTACTCACAACTACAAGGTAAATAAACAACTGTAAATACCATACCAATAAAGCAACTCAACTATGCAATTGTGTAGTACGAAAAAGATTAAAATAAAATAAAATACATATTGCTGTGGAAAAAAGTGCAGTTAAAATGTGGAGAATGCAAGTTGCGCCAACCAAAAATGAGCGAATAAAAAGCAAATGTAAACAAACAAGCTACCAACTTTTTTCGTAAGCATGGTTGTGTGTGTACGTTTTTGTTGTAGAACGCAGGCGACCGCAATATTTCGTGTGTGCACGCCACCAAACGCATTGCAATTAACCGCAGCAGAAAAACGAAAAACAAAAGGAACTAGAGAAAAAAATTGGTAAATAGTAACAATCAGAGCAGGAAGAGTAACTACAAATATACAGGGTGTGTTAAGTTTTACGTTGGCAGGTAAGTCTGAAATAACTTTTGTAGATATTTCTTAAGCGAGCAACAATTTCTGTATCTCCTATTAGAGTGTAGCACCTCAATGAGAGCGAGTAACCGATGGGTTGGTTAGTCAATTATGCTTTAAAACCTTCAATTGTTTTTAATCGCAGAAATGAATCTTAACAGACTTTATGGCCCGGATGACTCAAAAATGGATGATGGAGTTGGTGCGTGGATATACTCTCCTATGGCAGTCTTTTAAGTTACCGAATCTTCTTCTTCTTCTTAATTGGCGTAGACACCGCTTACGCGTTTATAGCCGAGTTAACAACAGCGCGCCAGTCGTTTCTTCTTTTCGCTACGTGGCGCCAATTGGATATTCCAAGCGAAGCCAGGTCCTTCTCCACTTGGTCCTTCCAACGGAGTGGAGGTCTTCCTCTTCCTCTGCTTCCCCCGGCGGGTACTACGTCGAATACTTTCAGAGCTTGAGTGTTTTCGTCCATCCGTACAACATGACCTAGCCAGCGTAGCCGCTGTCTTTTAACTCGCTGAACTATGTCAATGTCGTCGTACAGCTCATGGTTCCATCGAATTCGATATTCGCCGTGGCCAATACGCAAAGGACCATAAATCTTTCACAGAACCTTTCTCTCGAAAACTTACTAAATCACTGCAGCATATTTCAAGTAGAAGTGTGCTATTACGAAAGCCGTGGAGATGTCCCATAATGCACCTGCAGGCAAATTCCAGAGTCAACATTCACGTAGTCAAGCAAACAGCAATCAAGGCGGTAATCTCCTATGGCATATCGGCCAGATCTTGGGAAGCAGGGCAGCAGTGGTCACTTCTACTGGGTGTCAAGTCACAAAGGCATCGAAGGCAATAGTGGACGATATTGCCAATAATAGTGTACGGCTGACACCCGAAAACGTTACCAACAATGGGAGACCCATACATTGTCTATAGAATGAACTGGACAGAAGCATGGTAAAGAAAATTAAAACGCAAGGGAACGAGCTACATAAGTGTAAAACTACACAAAACTCATATTGGCACTCGTTAGAAGAGACTGAAGGAATATGATCGGAATACTTACTGGTCACTGTCTGGTGGCAACACAAGCCCGCAGAATGGCGCTGATAGATCAGAAGACTTTAAGAAATGTCTAGAACAAGGTGCAGGGAAACAATAGAGCATCTCTAGTGCACTTGTTCTTCATTGACAGAGACTACGCTGTAAGCATCTGTGATCTCCACGGTAGATACACTGGAAAAGGTATCGATAGTGAGGCCACAGAGTCTGTTGAAATTCGTGCCAAGCGCAGGCATCCTAAAGGATGACTACTACTCATGGACCCAGTAACGGAACTCCAACTAGTCTACGGGTGGCTCATTGACCAACTAAGCTAACTTATAGTTCGTTCCCATGACAGTCGGGTCTACGTAATCGGAACCGACCCGGATTTTTATCCGGCCAAGGAGTGTCAACTGGGCAGATATCTGCCGCTAGAACAACAACAACAATCCGATCTGAGCAGTTTCATCGGAGATTGCATAATTACCGTGGAAAACAACCCATGTCAAATTTCGTGAAGATATCACGTCAAGTCAGAAAGTTTTCCATACAAGCACATGATTCCGATCATTCAGTTTGCATGGCAGCTATGTGCTATAGTGGTCCGATATCGGCGGTTCTGACGAAGAGCGGTTCGACGATGTTGAGCAAAATTTCAGAATAATATCTCAAAATCTGAAGCACTAATTTGCGTATTTACAGACTGGCAGACGACAGATGGCTAAATCGTCTCCTTCTGGGTGTTTAAACGTCGTTACAATATACCTTGTTCAGGGTATAAGAATATACCTGACAACCCATTTAGACTTGTCCACTTTCCCGTGCTATGCACCCTGTCATTACTGGTAAATAAATACAACTTGTGAAGAGCTTCAGCTTCGATAGTCAGACGGTTTGCAACCGCAAAATAGCAAACAGTCTGCAGCAATAACAACAAAGCGAAGTGATATCGAAAACTACATGCAGCGTCATAGATATACGTATGCGGTTATAGCGTCGTGGAAAAAAGCGGTAACTGCACATTAAGCAAAAGTTCGAGCGAAGAAGGCAAATTGTAGGCAAAACAAAGTAGGAATGGTGTCAGGAGGGAGCAAGTCTCTCCGCACACACGACGAACTCGTAGAAGTGCTCTTAAGCTTACCATATATTGCTTACATATTTGAGTAAAGTGCGTGAGTAATTGTGTATAAGTACCGTTAGTGTAGTTGAGTAAAAAGTAAATTCATTGCAAAGTGAGCGCAAGTGCAATAAATCATTGAATGAAGCCGAAGCCTGCATTACAACGTTGTACCAGATGCGAGCTACAGGGGGGGAAAAGAGTAAAAATTGTTAACAATTACAACAACACTCGATTATTATAGGTATATAAATTTTTAATGACCATGCATTAAGCGTTGCTGTTCTGTGGTCCGAAGAGAAACTTTCTTGCAATGAGTTACAAGCGAGTAGTGGGGAGCAAAGGAGTATAAGGATTGAGAGAAGAATAACATTTGATTCTTATATATAAGTATGTACCATATATACACAAATATATTCCTAAGGTCTTACATTATGATATTAGCACATGCAACGGGCAATTGAACGAGGAACCACATCGCCAATCAACGTGAACTTAAACGCTACCCAAAGAAATAAAGCGAGAATAAAACACTTTTGGAAAGGATAAAACAATGTACAACTACAAATATCTGGTAAATTCGAGGCAACTATCGAAGCCATACAGTTCGTGTTTTCCATTTCGCTTCGTGCACACAGATTTGAGAATTTGAAGAAATTAGTGCAAGTTTCTTGAGATTTGCATCTATCGACGATCTTTGAAATGTATTTTCATATTTTATTGTCAAAGTGCTGGAATGGTTAGAAAGATAAATACATTAGATTATGCCAATCAAGCGCTCAGAGCTTCCGGCGACTTCTTATCAATATGAGTGGCCTTGCGGTTGGTACTGATGGAACGCTTTTCTTCTTTTGGGCAATTGCTTACCCTCTACGGTCCGATTGCTGGCATTAGAAAACCGAATTAAGCGTTTGGCCGCGACCGTTTTCGCATGACCGTGTTGTAAGTGGTCCGCTTTTCATCCAATAAGCCGCCACTTCAGATATAGATCTATTTTGTTGCGATTCGGTAGCTATTCGCAGATGGAAATTCGATCCATGAGGGTTTTTACGTTAACTCGTGTGGCACCCATATCTCAAGCTTCCTTTTGTAATAAGCAAAAAGATTTATAAGCAATGCTGTTGTCAGGGCTTGATAAGAATGGGGTAATAAGCGCTCCTCAGAGTGTCGACATTAATCAAAATCTCACGGAGTAGCAAAGTGAATGGGAGGACTCCATCTTTCCCAGAAACAAATTAAGGAAGCTTGGATTTTATACAGGTCACTAGTTGAAGCAAAAACTTGGCTTGATGACGAGTTTTCGGACACTGCATCAGGAAAATCAACCAGGTTGGTATGCTAAGTTTGGAGATAGACATATCTACTGAACCATGACATTACATCACTTACAACTATTTTGGTATCAGAAAGCTCCGCGCAAAGTGAGCTCAGTTTTGATCTAAAACAACGACGAGTCAATGATTCGGAGCAGTGTTTGGTGAAGTTCAAGCATAATAAACCCGAGTTTTTGCCTCGATATATGACTATGGATGAAACATGGCTCCATCATTTCAAGCCGAAGTCTAACCGATAGTCATCCGAGGGACTGCACACAATGAACCCGCTCCAATGCGTGGAAAAACGCGAGCTGACAAAGTTATGGCGTCTGCATTTTGGGATGCGCGTGGAATACTTATCTTTTGTTGACTATCTTGAGAAGGGAAAGAGCCTCAACAGCGACTACGACATAGCCCGTTCCCACAACAGTCGGGTCTACGTAACCGGAACGGACACGGATTTTTTATCCGGTCAAGGATAGTGAACTCGGCAGAACTCTGCCGCTACAACAACAACAACTACTATAACATTATTGTACCGACTATTTCTTGTTCTCAGACCTCAAAGCAATGGTAATAATCGCCAAAACTGAGGCCTATTTCGAAGCAAAGGACGAATTGTACTACAAAAATGATTCCCGTTAAAGAAAATGAAGTGATAAAAATGGTATCGAAGAGTTGGAAGGTCGCTTTAGGCAGTGTAGACCCCTTGTAGAGACCTGATAACAATCTAAATGAGAACCTTACCGAACTATCACCTAACTAACTTAATTTCAGTTTCATTAATCGAAATACGTTTCTAGTTCAACTTTCGCGTAGCCTAAATAACGGAAATTTATTTTTACTTCGAACCGCATTGAAATGCCTCATACCCTGATCTCTTATTCAAGTATTTTACTCCTCCTTAGCACCTCCAGGTATTGAACGAACTGAAGTACTCTCAGTTGCCAAAATCTCTCAATGTAAGGAATCATGATATTACTGCAAATTGTTGCATACTTGTCGGAAACTCTCGAATAAAAATTGATGCCCTCCTTCATAAACAAAGCATTTTCTCAATTTCCAAAGTAAAAAATTAAAAACAAACACCAGCAAAGCAGCCAAATCCCACCGATTACAGCATTGATTAATGGTTTATATGACACTGCGCTAAGAATGGACCAGCAACATTGCTGCTGCAGCGCCCGGAAATATACGACAACCAAATCATAACAACAACAAAGTATAAAAAGTAAAGAACTGACCTCAAAAAGCGGCCAGCAGCTGGCGGCGGCTGCTTGTTCCACTTTGTGACGACAAAAGTTGCTCAAATTAAATATAAAAATATGGAAAACTGCAAGAAAACAAACGCGAAATTAATAAAGAAAGAGAAACAACGAGAGGTGGGAGACAGAGAAAGGTGCAAAATGGGGCAGAAAATAAATTATAACAAAAACAAATATGCACTGAAAAAGGACACACTCACTTTGTTTACGCCAAGCAGTAGTGTGGCAACCTCATTCATGCAAGCTGCCCACAGGCGCGAATGAAGTCGTTACGACAGCGTCAGCAACAACAACAATGACAGCAGCAACAACAACAACAATAATGAGAGCAACAACTGGCGCTGCTCACATTGCTGCTAATAGCGGTGCAGTATACGATTTGTTGTTGTTGTTGTAGTTATTGTTGTTGGAATATTTGTTGTTGTTTCTTTGCTGTAGCCACCTCTGCCCGTGTTCCACTTACAAATGTGGGTGCTTGTGGTGTACAAAATGGAAAATAGCTGCAAAATGCTGCAATGACAAGCGCATTTGACGTCACACAAGACAAGGCACACACACACACTCACAAACAAACATGCATACACTTGCAGTGTTTTCTGTGCCAACACCCACACCCATGCACGTGGAAATAAAGCCGACAAGAGCCGTGACAGCCACTTCAGCCCGAGGGTTGCAAGCGCTGAGCACCACACAACGAGGAGGGATGCGCACTGCATGGATTATGAGGGCGCAATAATATAAAAAAAAGACATAAGAACCCAAAAGGATCGAAAGTTATTGCTTGCTAAAGAAGACATGGCATATAAATTAAGATAAATTGGCGACCAAATTAAATATTTGCAGAAGGCACGCATGCAGACGCCGAAGCCGCGGCACTAGCAACCTTCTGTGCGCCCCTAAGGTGACCCGTTAGCCAAGCGTAGCAGACGCAGCAAACAAAAGGGGTGCAAGGAAACGTTGAGGCAGACAGACGAAGGACATTTTTTCTTGTTTGTTTGGAGAGAGTCAACAATTCGAAGAAATGCCGTATCAATTACTTTGAGTAACCAAGCTGAGTACACAGCAACAAGGCGAAAAGACGGCTTTTTGAATTAGAAAAATTCATTCAAATTGCTAATAAGCCGACGAAAATGTTGGAAAAAATAAGAATAGCAATAGCTAAAGAGGAAAATTAAAGTAACATTTGTGAGACTTCTTTTTCAAGAGTAAATCGGCTTAGATGTCGAAAATAAAAGCATACTTTTAGGCGAAGCTTACTTTCGAGTATTATTAATCTGGTGAATAATCATACTTGTACACGGATTTCTGGTGAGCAAAATGCAAAATTTTTCAATAAGAGGGAGACGCGGATAGAAGAAAAGCGCAAACAACTAAAGGGTTTTTCAATAAATCCGCTGCAAAAGTAGGCCAATAGGGACTGCAAAGACGCCTTATTTTACCCCGCTCTTTTGACATTTCTCTTTAGTAAGGTTTGCCATTTCATCATGGAAAATATACGATCCAACAACGAGTCGAAATTATTAAAATTTACTACCGAAATTCGAAGTCAGTGGCCTTAACTTTAAGAGCGCTACGTTCACATTAAGGTCGTCATAATCGTCCTGTCAGATCAACAATTGAGCTCCTGTGGAAAAACTTGAATCCACAAGCACAGTACAAACTATTCCCGTACCAGTGAGACAAAGAAGTACCCGTAGTGTCGAGAATATTGCCGCCGTTAGCGCATCAATTAAGAAAGACACAAATCAGCCTCTCACACGTCGTTCTTAAGCGTTAGGCACCTCTGTGACGTTGTTGTGGCGAATTTTTCGAAAAGACCTTGGCCCACATGCTTACAGGATCAAATTGACGCAAGAACTGAAGCCGCTTGACCACCAGAATCGTCGTACATTCGTGAATTGGGCTGAGCAACAGCTTGAAAATGATCCGGCTTTTCATTGAAAGATCATCTTCTGCGATGAAGCTCATTTCTGGCCGAATGGCTTCGTTATTAAACAAAATATGCGTTATTGGTCAGGCAGCAATCCACACGTACTCCATGAGTCACCATTGGATCCCGCAAAAATTACGGTTTGGTGCGTTTTGTGGGCCAGCGGCGTCATTGTGCCGTACTTCTTCCGTGATGATCAAGATCGACATGTTACCGCTCAATGACAACCGAATATTTTTGCCCCAAATTGGATGATATGGACTTGAAGAGTATGTGGTTCCAACAGAATGGCGCCGCAAGCCACACAGCGAATGTCATAATCGATTTATTGAAAACCAAGTTTGGTGAACGTGTTATCTCACGAAGACGGTCCAGTCAAAGGCTTTCGCAACCTTCCATAAGTGCTGGTTGCTGACCACCGACTGCTGAGCTCGCGTGAGGCCCATAGATCCAGGGCACGAAGGCACGAAGTCAGAGGAACCCCTGCTCGTCCCCATCCTAATGAAATTTGGGCCATGGTATCTTTTCTTGCAAATCCATCGACATAATAGTTTCCGACAATTTCGACAACAACAACAATGACAACAAGACAAGTTTAATATAGAAGTCGCTTGATGCAACCGTTAGCGAGGTCATGCGCTCCTTTGAGTTCACTGTCAGCGAGCTCAAGGCCTGTATAGCAGTTCTTCTATCAGAGTAGATGCATACCTTCTTAAAAGAAGCCGCACTTCGGACTGCTGACTTATAGCTGCCGATTCTGCTTGAAAGGCCCACATTGGTATGGCAGTCTAAAACAATAGTTTAGTGGGAGCTCCATCCTACCGCATACCAATAGCTCTTTTACAACAATATCGGACATTGTGTTTCCATGATGGCTTACTATAAAGGATGACGTTCACGTACTACTGCTTTTCGGTCGTGACATGCAGTCGAGAGCCCCGCACTGAGGAAAGGAATGCATTCGGAATTTTATATTTCCTCGTAAACAAAACGAGTATATTTGGATTGACAGCTAAGCCGCTTCTTTCCGCCCAGCTAGCTATCACATTGAGGTACCAATGTGTCCAGTGTCCAGGAATTTTCCTATCCATGACAGTAATGATCGCTTCCAACCGCATATTTTTGGATTACTATTCAATGTCATGAAATGCCCCCATCGCATATTCCTATGCGTGCAGAGCAGTATCTACCGAGCTGCATTTCCTGGAGGCATCTTAAGCATCCAATATTATGTCTTCCGGTATAAAATCCCTAAGGGTAGCCTCCCCTCTGCATTTTCGACTTTAAGCGTCTACTCTGCCACTCACCCTGATGTGCAGATCCATAAGCTTCTTCAACATCTTCAACAAGAACAAGAGGATGCCAATAGGCGTGAAATCCTGGGCATTCACTTGAAAGCTCTTACCGATCTTCGGGATGTGGCGTTCTTCTTACCTGTCTTCAAGCCTTGCGAATGTGGCCTAATGGGATGGATGGGATTCAATACACTCTACTAAAATTGCGCAGCCATTAGATCCCAGGAACTTGAAGGGTTTCAATGAACTTAACGCATTAAATTGAGTTGCCAACTTTAAAAAAATGGTGGCCACAATTCCGTTTAACTTCAAGTTCAATAATCACCAAAGCTCGACACGTAGCTATAAAGCAATAAATCGAATAAACATATGCCTCTTCCCCCACATTTCTGCTTTCTTTTTATTGCACATTCATCATTCCAGCAATTCTCATTAAACAAATCCCCGAAGACTCACAGTGAGACAGCACACACTTGTTTGTATTTACATAGTTGCATGTGTGGCAACAAAAACGTCGCATTGTGGCATTAAAACAATTCATCTTCGACTTTGATTGGCAGCGCCAACCCCTTAAAGGCGTAGGTCTTCGCAATTGTCCGATACGCACGTGCCGGCGCATGTCATATGTGTCTATGTGTGTACTTATATGTAACGGTATACTACTGTAATGTAATTTATATAGTTAAACTAACACCGAGACACATCAATTCACACCCACATCAATTTTGCACTTTGCACTTATCGAGGTAACCACTTGCGAAACAAGCTTCACTTCCGTTATAAGTTTTCACGTAACCCCGTATGGTTGCATTTCAGTGTGCGGCCATAGAATTTCCGCCTTCAGCAAACAAAAACTATTATTTTACTAAATACAAAACTGCGTAACTTTATCGAGCGCCCCTTACACCGCTCCGCCTCCGCCACTTTATTGAACGCCTCCTCAGTTTCGCTGTAATTTCCAGCTGCTTTTGACAGCTTATTACATTTTGTGTCGCTTCATAATCTCCTTTAATACTTGCTCATATCTACTTTGTTGAATTCCGGCTACTCGTAACAATGTCAAGCTCAGTGAGATTCGATTAAAGGTGTATAGGAAGGGTATAACAGGATTTGCGAACAGTTGCGCTTAGCGCTTTTTCCCATATGCTCACAAAGGGGTATTTCAATGCCAGCAAACTACTGACTTCTTGTTGCAGATTATGTACTTTTTATTATGATTGTGGTTTAGTGGGAGTATGTTGGGATTATGAGGATCTCCGGTGTGACGAAAATAGTTCCATACCATGGTATTTGTTGTGAATGTCAGTCGCTTGACTACCAAACCAGCTCAGGAAATACGCAAGTCGTTAAAAATAGACAGTGATATTACCAAAAGGGCTAACAGACGGATCAAGATAAGATCGAATGCCTTGATGGCATACAGGATCGCCAAGATCATACGAAATGGAGTGGAAAGAGAACAGACAAGCTTTCTATTCACAAGGTCTCGAAAAGGCTGCAAAACGTTTGTTGGGCTAATGACAGGTCACAACTTACTGGTAGATCATGCAAGCCGTATGGGCATTCCTAGCGATGACAAATGTAGAAAGTGCGAGGGATTAGGCATGAGAAAGAAGTTGGAACACCTCCTCTGCTTATATCCGGCCTTAGCTAGAACTCAGCTT
The DNA here is from genome assembly GCF_016617805.1 of Bactrocera tryoni. NCBI lineage: Eukaryota > Metazoa > Arthropoda > Insecta > Diptera > Tephritidae > Bactrocera > Bactrocera tryoni. The sequence continues at coordinate 74,577,939 of NC_052501.1, forward strand.
GGATATTTAAGAGCTACACAGTTCAAGAGACTGTAAGAAGTGTCAGAATTAGATAGCAAATCTTCGCAATATTTGGATATCAAGGGACTGGATAAAATATCAGAATTCGGTACCAAGACTTGGCAAGATTTGGAATTCGAGGGACTGGTTGAAGTATCAGAAATACATACCAAAGCCTCGTAAGATTTGGATCTCAAGGGACTGGATAAAGCATCAGGATTAGATACTAAGGCTTCGCAAGCTTCGGAGTTAAAGGGCTGGATAAAGTATCAGAAAAAGATACCAAATCCTTGCAAGATTTGGAGTTTAAGGGACTGGATGAGGTATCAGAACTAGATACCAAATCCTTGCAAGATTTGGAGTTTAAGGGACTGGATGAGGTATCAGAACTAGATACCAAGTCTTCGCAAGCTTTGGAGTTCAATGGACTGGCGTTACAACGCATCTGTGAGTCTTTGCATGGCAAGAAAGCCAGCCAGTTTAACATATCTGTTATGAAAAGGAAGCGGTTATATTTTATGATAGAGATTTACAAGAGGAGAGTCACTTAAGATCAAGCGAGATGTGAAATGCAGTAAAGACGGTATTTTAGCAGCATTCCGGGTTAAAAATAACACAGATATTGATCGGCCCTCGCGATGATTATTAAAGTCCATTAAAAGTTAAATCTCTACTCTAAACAATGGTTTTTGAGAACGTTTCATCATCAAAGGCGGAATAAATTAATTGATTGTAGGACTTAAGCCCCAAAAGTCCCCCTATATTCCTACAAAAAAAAAAAGGAACTCGATGATATTATACAAAAAAGGAACGTATAAACATAACATGTCAGCATTTATTGGTTGGTTGGTTGAAAAGAGAGACGCAGCGGCGCCAGTCTGCAGGCGGCATTTAGGCTATCATTAGGCCCAGCAAATTAACATTTATCCAGCAAGTCAATGGATTTCTTCGGTTTTTTCCATTCCAGCTACCTAATATCTTTTAAGTTTGATCATTGGGAGCCGTAGAAAATATCCCGTGTCTCAACGGCTGAAGTCTAGAAATACGCAAAGATACATAATAATCCAACGTTCCATCATCCTTCCTCCATGCTCTGCATTCCGGCTAAACCACTTTCCCAATTCTCTGAATGTGGAAGCTTAGGGGTAGGTGCTCTGTGTTAACCCCTACAATTTTATTAAGTTCACTTTTGCCTAGAAGTAGAAGCTGTTGGTCTTTTCGCCCATCAGCACTGCCCGAAAGCAACTTTGTGGCAGGCAATGTGTTGCTAGCTTTCTAAAGTCTGAGTTGTGCCTCTAGGTTACATTACTTCAAACAAACCTTGAAGGAGCTGAATGGTCTCTTAGATGAATTGTGTCCACAGCTGTCTTTTCGTTTCCTACTATTCCTATATTACTGGGTACGAAGTTAACCGAGTTAGCTACTGGTCGTCTAGTTATTGCCTCCACACAAATAGTCATTACTTTATTATTTTATTTTAAATTCTGGTAAAGCCAATTCGAAACTGTATTGGATGATGCTATACTTTTACTTTTATAAAATAATAAATATTTCGCTGGCAAAATATTATTTAATATTGTAATTTTTTCAAGCCTCTGACCACTCCAAACTCCTTAAGTGTAATAAAATTAATTATTAATAATAAATTCGTTATTATTTATAGTAAAAATTGTGTAAAAGTTTGAAGGTGATTTTGTTGGCTGCTAGTTGGAGGTTTGATACATGAACCAGGACGAGAAATAAATACAAAATAAAAGTCTCACGGCTAAGGTTAAGTGTCAACGTGAGCTCAATGTCAACACTTCTCAGCTGTATAGTACATAAAATTTACATATACATGCATACTCGTGCATATACAGGTATGTAGACCTGCAAGCTACACAACTATAGGAATTATATGCACATATGTACATCAACAACAACAACAATACTGTATGTAACAGGTTAATTTAGTTGAAAAAGTAGTAGCAAGCCAAGTTGCAGCAATATACAGCTTTAATGTGGCAAACAACTTAATTAAGCCAGCAACTGAAAGGAAGAAAAGCAGCCAAGCAATCTCGCACATAAACTATATAAAGGGTGTGCCAAATTAACGCAAGATTCCAATTAAATAAAGGGCATCTCAAAAATATTGAAAAAATATGAAAAAGTTTCAAAAATATTGAAAGCATGTCGGCCGCAGTTCGAAAATTTAATATAAAATATGGTCGGAATGTGTGAAAATGATTTGAAATAACGGCAAATTTAAATCTTGCGTAAATTTTGGGTCACCCTGTGCTAATATCCTTTCGTTATAGCCTTGACAGACGGCAGCGTTAATCCGGATTAACTGCGCACTTAATCAGATCCAAATTTGTAGGTGACAGACGGCAGCTATGCGAGTTTGAAACTCTCATAAACAGCTCATTGTCCTTTTTATATGTAATATTTTCAATGAAAATTGATAGAAGATAAACATTACGGTTGTTAGCCGACCAATTTTTACCAAACCATTTTCTATTATAAAAACATAAGTATAAACACATTATTTTTAAAACTGCATCATAACATAGAAGTTTTATTGATATTATATTGAGAATTTGATAAACAGCTGTCAGGGTTGCTTGTAATTTCATTCACAATAGATGAAAATTGGCCATTTTTAACAATGTTGCCAACGAAAATCTCACAAACTCCCTAAAATTTTGAGAGTTATTTTTGGATTCAGCAACGGAGTTAGCTGTGGTAACTCCTGAATTAATCCCGAAAAATGCAATTAATCTGGTTTAACGCTGCCGTCTGTCAAGGCTATTACTGTACTTATGGTGTGAGTGTGTAACTTTGTATGTAAAGTAGAGTATAACTTCTCGTGAGTGTCGCCTTTGAAAATTCTATTGAAAGCAACAAAGTAAAGAGCAAGGTGACAATGCAAAAAAAAGTATGAATTTATAGCACAAACTGGATATTTCAACTAGAATAGAAGTTACAAGTAATCATTACTAAACAACAACAAAGACAAATAATATGTTCTCATTACTGAAAAAATATTTTAATGATTTCACTATTTAAAACTAAGTGGAATTTCAATTTACAGTTATGATCGTATACGCTAATTCGCATTTTTTTATTATTGGTAACTCGATTTTTGCTTTTACAATACTAAATTTTGCTTTCGAGTTGTGAAAAACAAAGGCGAAAAATGTAAGTTTTTATACCGGCACAGGGTGGTACAACTTTTACACAATTATAAGATAGAACTAAACTTCGAAAAAAATACATTTTCGGATCGAGCAACGAATCGGCTTCTCAGGAGGAGCTACCGCTTAATTCGAATTCGAATTCGAATAGTTCGTACTGGCAGGTATACACAGCCGTAGATACCCAAAAGTTGCTTTTATCTCGAATATATTTAGTCAATTTCGGCAAGACACCACCAAAGTCTTTACGTGCTCCCTCAGTCCTACTTGTCCTATGTAACTTCTTTATAATACAACCGCAATGATATTACTGAAATGATTTTTTTTTTTGATTATGATAACAGTTTAAAAATCTAGTTCTCAGCACTGCATGTAGTTTTGTATCTACATATAATGTAACTCACCTTAAGTCAAAAAAAACTTTATCATTCGAAATATTAGATAGGTAGAGTGAATGTCTGACATGGCACTTAGTTCTTTAGGATAACCATTTGTGCAACCACCGGAACTAATATTCCCTCACTCTGTTATGACTTCTCTGAACCACCCTATATTCTCAGCTATCGGTTGAGGGATTAATTTCCTATACTAAACCGTGCATTTGCGTTGCAGATATGTCTTTTCTTCTTCTATTTCTTGACAGCTGCCACAATAGTCATTGTTATGGTATTCCGAGCCTACTGGCGTATCTGCCAATCAGCCAGTGACCTTTTAACACTCCTACTAGAGTTCCTATGTCATTCTTTTTGAATTTTAACAGTCGATATGTGCAGCGCTTTTTCATTCAAACCAAGTTTGCCTGCTAGCTGAGAAAGTTAGGAATTGACTTTTTCTCGGAGTCTAATTGTAAGATGGTCCTTGCTCAGGCTAGTTCCTATAACATATTGCGCGTTTATCGTGAAATAGCATGTTAGATCAATTAAGAAATCAAGACATTATTTCACTATTTTCGATGAAACCCTAAGTTAGGTTAGGTTAGATGGCTGATCAAAGATCGCACGTGGACTACTATATGTAGTCCTTTGTGATGCCATAGAAAAGAAGAACTCCTGTGTTCTAAGAAGAAAAACAAATTTTCACAGGCCAAAAGACTTTTGAGACAGCGCATGTACCGATTGTGTCCCAGTGCTGACCAAGCTTCTGCAAAGAGCAGCCATTTAGTAGTAGAAAACAAAAGGATACGGAAGCACCGATCCGCTCTCATTCTACTGATAGCGGTTCTATGGTGCCTTTCTTTGCTAGCTCATCAGCATTACAATTTCCTGCGATTCCGCTGTGGCCTGGCACCCAAACCAGTCTTATCACAAAGACTGGTATTACTCGATGCTATTGATGCGAGGTTAGGCACTCTTCGACCAGCCCTGAACGTACTGTTAATGAATTCCAAGCTAATATCCCCTCTCTATTAGCTGAGTGGATGAAACCCTAAGAGACTTAAGTGATTTCAAATTTGCTGTGACCTTCGTTTGGAAGATACCATAGTAATCTGGTAGTCGGAAAACGATAATAGTATCTAAGTTTACAGAAAAGTCACCACCTTGCATCCGTATATATGATTTCCCCTGCGTTTCTGTCCACCTCGCCCCTTTTCCACTCTTTTCTGTGAGGGAAGGCAATGTTAGGGATCGAATTTAAGTTTAATTCTATAGCATTACGACAGTCATATCCTATTTAGAAATAGTGGGTTAAGCGGGAACTTGCAAAATATCTTACAATGTGCTTTATTACAGACGGCTCTTGGCGTAAGAGTAATCAGTGTAAGAACTGACCTCGCTGCCAATTGCTTATTCGAGTTACTTCCTCAAGTTTTACTTCCCTCTAAATCGGTTTCTTGTAAACCTCTTCACTTTATTTAGTCACCTCTAGCCAATTTTTTGTCCAATCGGCTTAAATAGATTAGTTTTGCAAATTCAGCAGCTCAATCTCAGAACTTGCAAGTTCAACACAGGCAAATCAGCATAGAAAAGCTGTGTGATGTTGTCTTATTTTAGACAAAGAACAATAAGAAATGTGCAGCCATTAGTATGATTTCCATAAGGGCTTGGACTGTAAGATAGGTCTGTTGTTAAAACGAGGTGACATTGATGGCTACCAGATATCTAAGTTCGGTTCCCTCTAACTTCCTTTTAACAGGTTTTTGGAAAAGTAAAGTGCACGTCCGAAATTCTCAAATCATTGACGACCGCAAAACAAATTTATACGTGCCATTATCAACGTTCGAAGCAGTAATGGAAGAACTAACAAAGGTATGCAATTTTGATATTTTGAACAATAAAGACGGCCATTTGATTAATATTGATAATTATGGATAAGAATCTGAACGCATATTGTCTTGTAGAGTATATTTCCATGTTCAGCTTTAATCAGTTCGCTTTTCAGAAACAATTTACAGCTTAAATCTGTTCAAGCAATCAATCATTGCTGAAAGCAAAAACACGACCTTGCCTACGCATTCAAACACTGAAAGCTTCATTAAACTCACATTGAGTTGAGTTGCAATCGATGTACGAGTATAGTATACACCATATAATTTGACATGCCATATGTTGCAAAACAGTAAGCAAAGACGCAATGTCAATAATGGAGAGACAGCAGACAAATAAGAATAAAAAGCGTTGGGAGGCGATGGCTGAGCGCACAAGAGTCTAAAGTGGTTGTATGTCCAACTTTTATCCCTCTACATCTGTAAATATGCGTGCGATTGCATAAGCATATTGGCGAAATATGTTGGTATCTATTTTTAGCTGCCGCCTACTGGAACACAAAACCACTTATTGCAGCGAAAGTGGTGAAGCAGCAGCCGAGGAATGCGTCTAGCGAAAGTAAACACTGGCAGGCATGACAGCGCTGGGTGTAAAAAAAAGCGACAATGTGGCACTCAACTTATCAGGAAAATCGCACTTACATACGCGCGTGTATGAAAATACCTGCTTCCTGAGAATGTGCACCGAACGCTTTGTGTGGAATTTTTCCACTACAATTCCATACATACTTTGTTCGTGAAATAAAAACAAAGTTGTGCAACCAACTGCCACTCACAGCAATGTGTATTTACTGCTGTATGCGGTACGAGGGACGTTTGTGAGGTGCCTGAAATGATCAAGTCGCAACCAAAGGTCAATGCTGCTGTAACTCCTTATCTACGCAATTCTTTGCCGTTACAGCTACGTAAAAGCCCGCAACACGGCGTAAAGTGCACTTGCTTCAATTTTATCAGCTGCTGCTACCTTTCTACTACTTAGAAGCCACAGCTGACGCAAGCTTTCTCCTTTTAGTTATTAGTGCTTAGGTAAATACCGTGACTGAGTACTTTGCCACAATCATTGCGTTGCCTTAAGCCACTTAGTATCCTCCACTTAGCACTGTTCTGTTGGATTTTTCTCTTCGTCGTTTCTTTTCACATCAGCAACATTTGATTTTAGTCGCCTTTACCTCCGCAGACGCAGTCATTTCTGCTTCTTCCAAATTACTGCAGTTTTATTTTTATTTTCCCTTCAACGCAATTATTGGCGACTACCCGCACACTGCGAGTATCTTTTCATCTAAATCAAAGCTTAGTCAACTAACTGACCACCTACTTCAACACAACGTAAACAAATTGTTGCTCCCAACCTTATTCTGTTGTATTGGGTTGGTTCCACTCATGTCGCTGTGGACGGCAGTGCGTTTTTGATATTTGATGCGATTGCCAGTCTCGCAACTAGTCGGGATTTTTTCTTTTTATTTCTTTCATTCTTTATTTTTAACCTTACATTTGTCTTAAACCGTTATTTCCTTTTTTATGTTTGTTCGCTGCTTTGCTTTGTGAAAGGTCGGAAATGGAAAATTTTCGTTCTTCCGTTGTTGCCGTCGACATCGTTTTGTTGTACAAACTTTTCGCAGCGTAGGTGTTCTTTTTTCATATTTTACCGCTTTTGACATTTCCAATATTTTTACCACACATGTTCGGTCACAGCCTTGTATAAAAATAGCTTTTCCAGCGTTTAATTAAACTTTCATTCTGCGTTGATCAAAAGCACTAGCTGTCGGCGAAATTAATCGAAAATCGCAATAACACACAGTGTTCACGTGCAATATTCGAGGAAATTTATTTCATAGTATGTCAATTAGCAGTTCAAAGGAAAATTAAATTAGGTGTCACTTTATTTTTTTAATAATTTTGGTGATAAAAGAACGAGAAAATTAATACATATACATACATAGTACTTTATCTTAATTTAATTGCGTACTCCCTCCTCATATCTCAATCTGAACGTTTATCTCTTAGGCTAATATACATACGCTTTGTTCAATCACTAAGCTCATCAATCAATAAACTGTCTGGGGCCAATAATTTGCTGATTCATCAAATACACGCTATTCCGGCTTCACGTAAATTGTTCTACATATTATGCCACATATTGCGATTTGCAATTATCTTTCGCAATTTAACGAACAACACCAGCTGTTTAAGTACTTAATCAGTGAAGCTGGTTAAGTGCAAAAGTAAATAGTACTGACATTTATATACAAGTATAATACTATATATACGGTTTATTACTTTGATTTGTTCTTTGCTAAATATTTAAATATTGTTGACACTATACTAGATTAATGTTTGACCGAGAAGGAATAAAAAATCTCAGATAAGCGTGGCAAGTTGTAGATAAATATGTAGATAACTAGGAAAGTTATATTGCAACACTTAGAGATAGTATAAATGTAGTATAAATAACATATAGCTATACCAGCTTCAATTGGAGAGTATCGAATCAAACAAACAAATCAAAGGAACTGCCAGAATAAGTAAAAAACAAGAAAAAACGTTAAATTCGGCTGCACCGAAGCTAATATACTCTTCACAGGTGCATTTCTTTTAATAACTCTGTCCAGTTTGTATGGAAGCTATATGCTATAGTAGTCCGATCTGAACAATTTTTTCGGAGATTATATTATGACTTTAAGCAGTAATACATGTCAAATTTCGTGAAGATACCACGTCAAATGCGAAAGTTTTCCATACAAGCCCTTGATTCCCATCGTTCAGTTTGTATGGCAGCTATATGCTATAGTGAGCCGATCTGACCAATTTCTTTCGATATTACATTATTAGCTTAGAAAATAACCTGTGCAAACTTTTGTGAAGATACATTGTCAAATGTGAAAGTTTTCCATACAAAAACTTAATCCCGATCGTTCAGCTTGTATGGCAGCTATGTGTTATAGTAGTCTGACAACAGCAGTTTCGACAAATAAGCAGCTTCTTGAAGAGAAAATGACGATTGCAAAATTTCAAAACGATATCTTAAAAACTGAGGGACTAGTGCGTATAAACAGAAAAACGGATAGACAGACAGACGGACATGGCAAAATCGACTCAGCCCAACATACTGATCATTTATATATATACTTTATGGGGTCTCCGGCGCTTCCTTCTGGGTGTTACAAACTTCGTGACAAACTTAATATACCCTGAACAGGGAGGAATGGTTTCGACGATTCAGGGCGGTTGAAAACGACACCATGGATAAGCCAGCCGACGGAAGACCTGTGACGACGAATCAAATCATGGAAAACATTGGGTTAGACCGGCATGTGGCATCTTGTAACATCACACAGTAGATAGGAGCTAGTCACCAAACCATTTTAAACCATTTTAAACG